>NW_020862537.1:0-9974 GCF_003713205.1 Coffea eugenioides | reverse complement strand
TTTGTTTCGTAAACATCAAAACCTAGGAACTAAGATCAACATTCTTGCAATGATCGAAGACAATCTAAGAGGGAGTGAATTAGGTAGTTAAAAAATTGGCCAATTTGTGAGTAACTTTTTGTGTGGATGCCCTCTTTTTCTAAAAGACCACACAATGGAGCAATTGATGAGAAAGCACAAGTGCTTGTGAGTAGAAGAGATGAGCAATTTATATATCAAGACAGTAAGTAAAAGAGACAGAGGATCAAACCAAGTACCAAACTCCTCTTGAGTTTGAATATCACTTTATAGAGCAAGTTTTTTCAAGTTGATCAACATACAACCAATATTTTGTGTACAAAGGAACGATCACTTCCTCTTTGCCCCAAGCCATACTTGGTCAAGCAAGGAAGTTTTACTTTCACTCGGATAACCCTCACAAAGGTACACTATTGAAATAAATGAATCACACTAGAAAAGGTTATCGAAAATTACACAACTAAATGTACAAATCTTATTTGAGGAGTATTTTTCACACTAAAATCACTATAGATCTCATGTAGTCTCAATGTGCAAAGTTATTTGAAGATTCTGACCATGCTCTATTTATAGGAGATCAAGAAAGTGCTTCATTAATGCTTCCAACGGATAAAAAGTAGCTGAAGAGTCAACTAGCCAATGGGAGTATCGGATCTCAGGTACTCCTGTTTTTTGCATCCGACAGTAGGCAGTGAGTTTGAGAAATTTTCTTCAATTCTATCGGACGTCCGGTATTGTCTTTGTGGGCGTCCGACAGCTTTCATCGAGTTGAAAGGATTCTATCGGACGTCCAATACTTGCATCCGATCGAGGTCAGTGAGATAGGGAAAATGTCTTATTTCCTTTGGACGTCCGGTGATGGAGTTCTTCATGCGTCCGAAATTGCGCAATAATTATCGGACGTCCGATCCTGTCTTCACAAGCGTCCGACAGCATTCAACAACTTTTGTTTTTTCAATTGCACTTGATCTTTGAATCTGATTGGGTTGATAACTGAAAGTATATCTTGAAGTGATATTAGTATCATCCATTTATTTCGTAAACATCAAAACCTAGGAACTAAGATCAACATTCTTGTAATGATCGAAGACAATCTAAGAGGGAGTGAATTAGGTAGTTAAAAAACTGGCCAAGTTGTGAGTAACTTTTTGTGTGCATGCTCTCTTTTTCTAAAAGACCACACAATGGAGCAATTGATGATAAAACACAAGTGCTTGTGAGTAGAAGAGATGAGCAATTTATATATCAAGACAGTAAGTAAAAGAGACTATATCAAACCAAGCACCAAACTCCTCTTTAATTTGACTGTCATTTTATAGAGGAAGTTTCTTCAACTTGATCAATTTACAACCAATATTTTGTGTACAAAGGAACGATCATTTTCTCTTTGCCCCAAGCCATACTTGGTCAAGTAAGGAAGTTTTACTATCACTTGGATAACTCTCCCAAAGGTACACCATTGAAATAATTAAATCACACTAGAAAAGGTTATCGAAAATTACACAACTAAGAGTACAAACCTTATTTAAACAGTATTTTTCACACTAAAATCACTATAGATCTCATGTAGTCTCAATATGCAAAGTTATTTGAATATTCTGACCACGCTCTATTTATAGGAGATCAAGAAAGTGCTTCATTAATACTTCCAACGGATAAAAAGTAGCTGAAGAGTCAACTATCCGTTGGGAGTATCGGACGTCCGGTACTCCTGTTTTTTGCGTCCGACAGCAGGCAGTGAGTTTGAGAAATTTTCTTCAATTCTATCGGACGTCCGGTATTGTCTTTGTAAGCGTCCGACAGCTTTCATCGAGTTTAAAGGATTCTATCGGACGTCCGGTACTTCCGTCCGATAGCAGACAAAGAGTTTGAAAGATTCTATCGGACGTCCTATGCTTGCGTCCAATCGAGGTCAGTGAGATAGGGGGAATGTCTTATTTCCTTCAGACGTCCGGTGATGGAGTTCTTCATGCGTCCGAAGTTGCGCAATGATTATCGGACGTCCGATCCTGTCTTCACAAGCGTCCGACAGCAATCACCAACTTTTGTTTTTTTCAATTGCACTTGATCTTTGAATCTGATTGGGTTCATAACTGAAAGTATATCTTGAAGATATATTAGTATCATCAATTTGTTTCGTAAACATCAAAACCTAGGAACTAAGATCAACATTCTTGCAATGATCGAAGACAATCTAAGAGGGAGTGAGTTAGGTTGTTAAAAAATTGGCCAATTTGTGAGTAACTTTTTGTGTGCATGCCCTCTTTTTCTAAAAGACCACACAATGGAGCAATTGATGAGAAAGCACAAGTGCTTGTGAGTAGAAGAGATGAGCAATTTATATATCAAGACAGTAAGTAAAAGAGACAGAGGATCAAACCAAGTACCAAACTCCTCTTGAATTTGAATATCACTTTATAGAGCAAGTTTTTTCAAGTTGATCAACATACAACCAATATTTTGTGTACAAAGGAACGATCACTTCCTCTTTGCCCCAAGCCACACTTGGTCAAGCAAGGAAGTTTTACTTTCACTCGGATAACCCTCACAAAGGTACACTATTGAAATAAATGAATCACACTAGAAAAGGTTATCGAAAATTACACAACTAAATGTACAAATCTTATTTGAAGAGTATTTTTCACACTAAAATCACTATAGATCTCATGTAGTCTCAATGCGCAAAGTTATTTTAATATTCTGACCATGCTCTATTTGTAGGAGATCAAGAAAATGCTTCATTAATACTTCCAACGGATAAAAAGTAGCTGAAGAGTCAACTAGCCGTTGGGAATATCGGACGTCCGGTGCTCCTGTTTTTGGCGTCTGACAGCAGGCAGTGAGTTTGAGAAATTTTCTTCAATTCTATCGGACGTCCGGTATTGTCTCTGTGAGCGTCCGACAGCTTTCATCGAGTTGAAAGGATTCTAACGGACGTCCGGTACTTCCGTCCGATAGCAGACAAAGAGTTTGAAAGATTCTATCGGACGTCCAATACTTGCATCCGATCGAGGTCAGTGAGATAGGGGAAATGTCTTATTTCCTTTGGACGTCCGGTGATAGAGTTCTTCATGCGTCCGAAATTGCGCAATGATTATCGGACGTCCGATCCTGTCGTCACAAGCGTCCGACAGCATTCAGCAACTTTTGTTTTTTTCAATTGCACTTGATCTTTGAATCTGATTGGGTTCATAACTGAAAGTATATCTTGAAGATATATAAGTATCATCCATTTGTTTCGTAAACATCAAAACCTAGGAACTAAGATCAACATTCTTGCAATGATCGAAGACAATCCAAGAGGGAGTGAATTAGGTAGTTAAAAAATTGGCCAATTTGTGAGTAACTTTTTGTGTGGATGCCCTCTTTTTCTAAAAGACCACACAATGGAGCAATTGATGAGAAAGCACAAGTGCTTGTGAGTAGAAGAGATGAGCAATTTATATATCAAGACAGTAAGTAAAAGAGACAGAGGATCAAACCAAGTACCAAACTCCTCTTGAGTTTGAATATCACTTTATAGAGCAAGTTTTTTCAAGTTGATCAACATACAACCAATATTTTGTGTACAAAGGAACGATCACTTCCTCTTTGCCCCAAGCCACACTTGGTCAAGCAAGGAAGTTTTACTTTCACTCGGATAACCCTCACAAAGGTACACTATTGAAATAAATGAATCACACTAGAAAAGGTTATCAAAAATTACACAACTAAATGTACAAATCTTATTTGAGGAGTATTTTTCACACTAAAATCACTATAGATCTCATGTAGTCTCAATGTGCAAAGTTATTTGAAGATTCTGACCATTCTCTATTTATAGGAGATCAAGAAAGTGCTTCATTAATGCTTCCAACGGATAGAAAGTAGCTGAAGAGTCAACTAGCCATTGGGAGTATCGGACCTCAGGTACTCCTGTTTTTTGCGTCCGACAGTAGGCAGTGAGTTTGAGAAATTTTCTTCAATTCTATCGACGTCCGGTATTGTCTTTGTGAGCGTCCGACAGCTTTCATCGAGTTGAAAGGATTCTATCGGACGTCCAATACTTGCATCCGATCGAGGTCAGTGAGATAGGGGAAATGTCTTATTTCCTTTGGACGTCCGGTGATGGAGTTCTTCATGCGTCCGAAATTGCGCAATGATTATCGGACGTCCGATCCTGTCTTCACAAGCGTCCGACAGCATTCAACAACTTTTGTTTTTTCAATTGCACTTGATCTTTGAATCTGATTGGGTTGATAACTGAAAGTATATCTTGAAGTGATATTAGTATCATCCTTTTGTTTCGTAAACATCAAAACCTAGGAACTAAGATCAACATTCTTGTAATGATCGAAGACAATCTAAGAGGGAGTGAATTAGGTAGTTAAAAAACTGGCCAAGTTGTGAGTAACTTTTTGTGTGCATGCTCTCTTTTTCTAAAAGACCACACAATGGAGCAATTGATGAGAAAACACAAGTGCTTGTGAGTAGAAGAGATGAGCAATTTATATATCAAGACAGTAAGTAAAAGAGACTGTATCAAACCAAGCACCAAACTCCTCTTGAATTTGACTGTCATTTTATAGAGGAAGTTTCTTCAACTTGATCAATTTACAACCAATATTTTGTGTACGAAGGAACGATCATTTTCTCTTTGCCCCAAGTCATACTTGGTCAAGTAAGAAAGTTTTACAAACACTTGGATAACTCTCCCAAAGGTACACCATTGAAATAATTAAATCACACTAGAAAAGGTGATCGAAAATTACACAACTAAGAGTACAAACCTTTTTTAAACAGTATTTTTCACACTAAAATCACTATAGATCTCATGTAGTCTCAATGTGCAAAGTTATTTGAATATTCTGACCACGCTCTATTTATAGGAGATCAAGAAAGTGCTTTATTAATACTTCCAACGGATAAAAAGTAGCTGAAGAGTCAACTAGCCGTTGGGAATATCGGACGTCCGGTGCTCCTGTTTTTGGCGTCCGGTATTGTCTTTGTGAGCGTCCGACAGCTTTCATCGAGTTTAAAGGATTCTATCGGACGTGCGGTACTTCCGTCCGATAGCAGACAAAGAGTTTGAAAGATTCTATCGGACGTTCGATGCTTGCGTCCAATCGAGGTCAGTGAGATAGGGGGAATGTCTTATTTCCTTCAGACGTCCGGTGATGGAGTTCTTCATGCGTCCGAAGTTGCGCAATGATTATCGGACGTCCGATCCTGTCTTCCCAAGCGTCCGACAGCAATCAACAACTTTTGTTTTTTTCAATTGCACTTGATCTTTGAATCTGATTGGGTTCATAACTGAAAGTATATCTTGAAGATATATTAGTATCATCAATTTGTTTCGTAAACATCAAAACCTAGGAACTAAGATCAACATTCTTGCAATGATCGAAGACAATCTAAGAGGGAGTGAGTTAGGTTGTTAAAAAATTGGCCAATTTGTGAGTAACTTTTTGTGTGCATGCCCTCTTTTTCTAAAAGACCACACAATGGAGCAATTGATGAGAAAGCACAAGTGCTTGTGAGTAGAAGAGATGAGCAATTTATATATCAAGACAGTAAGTAAAAGAGACAGAGGATCAAACCAAGTACCAAACTCCTCTTGAGTTTGAATATCACTTTATAGAGCAAGTTTTTTCAAGTTGATCAACATACAACCAATATTTTGTGTACAAAGGAACGATCACTTCCTCTTTGCCCCAAGCCACACTTGGTCAAGCAAGGAAGTTTTACTTTCACTCGGATAACCCTCACAAAGGTACACTATTGAAATAAATGAATCACACTAGAAAAGGTTATCGAAAATTACACAACTAAATGTACAAATCTTATTTGAAGAGTATTTTTCACACTAAAATCACTATAGATCTCATGTAGTCTCAATGCGCAAAGTTATTTTAATATTCTGACCATGCTCTATTTGTAGGAGATCAAGAAAGTGCTTCATTAATACTTCCAACGGATAAAAAGTAGCTGAAGAGTCAACTAGCCGTTGGGAATATCGGACGTCCGGTGCTCCTGTTTTTGGCGTCTGACAGCAGGCAGTGAGTTTGAGAAATTTTCTTCAATTCTATCGGACGTCCGGTATTGTCTCTGTGAGCGTCCGACAGCTTTCATCGAGTTGAAAGGATTCTAACGGACGTCCGGTACTTCCGTCCGATAGCAGACAAAGAGTTTGAAAGATTCTATCGGACGTCCAATACTTGCATCCGATCGAGGTCAGTGAGATAGGGGAAATGTCTTATTTCCTTTGGACGTCCGGTGATAGAGTTCTTCATGCGTCCGAAATTGCGCAATGATTATCGGACGTCCGATCCTGTCTTCACAAGCGTCCGACAGCATTCAGCAACTTTTGTTTTTTTCAATTGCACTTGATCTTTGAATCTGATTGGGTTCATAACTGAAAGTATATCTTGAAGATATATAAGTATCATCCATTTGTTTCGTAAACATCAAAACCTAGGAACTAAGATCAACATTCTTGCAATAATCGAAGACAATCCAAGAGGGAGTGAATTAGGTAGTTAAAAAATTGGCCAATTTGTGAGTAACTTTTTGTGTGGATGCCCTCTTTTTCTAAAAGACCACACAATGGAGCAATTGATGAGAAAGCACAAGTGCTTGTGAGTAGAAGAGATGAGCAATTTATATATCAAGACAGTAAGTAAAAGAGACAGAGGATCAAACCAAGTACCAAACTCCTCTTGAGTTTGAATATCACTTTATAGAGCAAGTTTTTTCAAGTTGATCAACATACAACCAATATTTTGTGTACAAAGGAACGATCACTTCCTCTTTGCCCCAAGCCACACTTGGTCAAGCAAGGAAGTTTTACTTTCACTCGGACAACCCTCACAAAGGTACACTATTGAAATAAATGAATCACACTAGAAAAGGTTATCGAAAATTACACAACTAAATGTACAAATCTTATTTGAGGAGTATTTTTCACACTAAAATCACTATAGATCTCATGTAGTCTCAATGTGCAAAGTTATTTGAAGATTCTGACCATTCTCTATTTATAGGAGATCAAGAAAGTGCTTCATTAATGCTTCCAACGGATAGAAAGTAGCTGAAGAGTCAACTAGCCATTGGGAGTATCGGACCTCAGGTACTCCTGTTTTTTGCGTCCGACAGTAGGCAGTGAGTTTGAGAAATTTTCTTCAATTCTATCGACGTCCGGTATTGTCTTTGTGAGCGTCCGACAGCTTTCATCGAGTTGAAAGGATTCTATCGGACGTCCAATACTTGCATCCGATCGAGGTCAGTGAGATAGGGGAAATGTCTTATTTCCTTTGGACGTCCGGTGATGGAGTTCTTCATGCGTCCGAAATTGCGCAATGATTATCGGACGTCCGATCCTGTCTTCACAAGCGTCCGACAGCATTCAACAACTTTTGTTTTTTCAATTGCACTTGATCTTTGAATCTGATTGGGTTGATAACTGAAAGTATATCTTGAAGTGATATTAGTATCATCCTTTTGTTTCGTAAACATCAAAACCTAGGAACTAAGATCAACATTCTTGTAATGATCGAAGACAATCTAAGAGGGAGTGAATTAGGTAGTTAAAAAACTGGCCAAGTTGTGAGTAACTTTTTGTGTGCATGCTCTCTTTTTCTAAAAGACCACACAATGGAGCAATTGATGATAAAACACAATAGAAGAGATGAGCAATTTATATATCAAGACAGTAAGTAAAAGAGACTGTGTCAAACCAAGCACCAAACTCCTCTTTAATTTGACTGTCATTTTATAGAGGAAGTTTCTTCAACTTGATCAATTTACAACCAATATTTTGTGTACAAAGGAACGATCATTTTCTCTTTGCCCCAAGCCATACTTGGTCAAGTAAGAAAGTTTTACTAACACTTGGATAACTCTCCCAAAGGTACAGCATTGAAACAATTAAATCACACTAGAAAAGGTGATCGAAAATTACACAACTAAGAGTACAAACCTTATTTAAATAGTATTTTTCACACTAAAATCACTATAGATCTCATGTAGTCTCAATGTGCAAAGTTATTTGAATATTCTGACCACGCTCTATTTATAGGAGATCAAGAAAGTGCTTCATTAATACTTCCAACGGATAGAAAGTAGCTGAAGAGTCAACTATCCGTTGGGAGTATCGGACGTCCGGTACTCCTGTTTTTTGCGTCCGACAGCAGGCAGTGAGTTTGAGAAATTTTCTACAATTCTATCGGACGTCCGGTATCGTCTTTGTAAGCGTCCGACAGCTTTCATCGAGTTTAAAGGATTCTATCGGACGTGCGGTACTTCCGTCCGATAGCAGACAAAGAGTTTGAAAGATTCTATCGACGTTCGATGCTCAGTGGTCCAATCGAGTCAGTGAGATTAGGGGCGGAATGTCTTATTTCCTTTTCAGACGTCCGGTGATGGAGTTCTTCATTGCGTCCGAAGTGCGCAATGTTATCGGACGCGTCCTGCTTCACAAGCTCCGACAGCAATCAACAACTTTGTTTTTTTCAATTGCACTTGATCTTTGAATCTGATGGGTTCATAACTGAAAGTATATCTTGAAGATATTTAGTATCATCAATTTGTTTCGTAAACATCAAAACCTAGGAACTAAGATCAACATTCTTCAATGATCGAAGACAAGTCTAAGAGGAGTGAGTTAGGTTGTTAAAAAATTGGCCAATTTGTGAGTAACTTTTTGTGTTTGCATGCCCTCTTTTTCTAAAAAGACCACACAATGGAGCAATTGATGAGAAAGTACAAGTGCTTGTGAGTAGAAGAGATGAGCAATTTATATATCAAGACAGTAAGTAAAAGAGACAGAGGATCAAACCAAGTACCAAACTCCTCTTGAGTTTGAATATCACTTTATAGAGCAAGTTTTTTCAAGTTGATCAACAAACAACCAATATTTTGTGTACAAAGGAACGATCACTTCCTCTTTGCCCCAAGCCACACTTGGTCAAGCAAGGAAGTTTTACTTTCACTCGGATAACCCTCACAAAGGTACACTATTGAAATAAATGAATCACACTAGAAAAGGTTATCGAAAATTACACAACTAAATGTACAAATCTTATTTGAGGAGTATTTTTCCCACTAAAATCACTATAGATCTCATGTAGTCTCAATGTGCAAAGTTATTTGAAGATTCTGACCATGCTCTATTTATAGGGGATCAAGAAAGTGCTTCATTAATACTTCCAACGGATAAGAAGTAGCTGAAGAGTCAACTAGCCGTTGGGAATATCGGACGTCCGGTGCTCCTGTTTTTGGCGTCTGACAGCAGGCAGTGAGTTTGAGAAATTTTCTTCAATTCTATCGGACGTCCGGTATTGTCTTTGTGAGCGTCCGACAGCTTTCATCGAGTTGAAAGGATTCTATCGGACGTCCAATACTTGCATCCGATCGAGGTCAGTGAGATAGGGAAAATGTCTTATTTTCTTTGGACGTCCGGTGATGGTGTTCTTCATGCGTCCGAAATTCGCAATGATTATCGGACGTCCGATCCTGTCTTCACAAGCGTCCGACAGCATTCAACAACTTTTGTTTTTTCATTTGCACTTGATCTTTGAATCTGATTGGGTTGATAACTGAAAGTATATCTTGAAGTGATATTAGTATCATCCATTTGTTTCGTAAACATCAAAACATAGGAACTAAGATCAACATTCTTGTAATGATCGAAGACAATCTAAGAGGGAGTGAATTAGGTAATTAAAAAACTGGCCAAGTTGTGAGTAACTTTTTGTGTGCATGCTCTCTTTTTCTAAAAGACCACACAATGGAGCAATTGATGAGAAAACACAAGTGCTTGTGAGTAGAAGAGATGAGCAATTTTTATATCAAGACAGTAAGTAAAAGAGACTGTATCAAACCAAGCACCAAACTCCTCTTGAATTTGACTGTCATTTTATAGAGAAAGTTTCTTCAACTTGATTAATTTACAACCAATATTTTGTGTACAAAGGAAC
>NW_020862536.1:0-15054 GCF_003713205.1 Coffea eugenioides | reverse complement strand
TGAGTGTGAAATGGGTTAAATGTATTTTGGTAGAGAAAATGATTATGATGATTTTTTTTTGTTTTCTTTTTGTTGTTTGTTGTTTTTTTTGTTTGGTTTGTTTTTCTTTTCTTTTCTCTCTTTTTTTTTCTTTTTTTTCAAGCAAACCTGCAAAAATGAGAAAAATGCACATTAAAATGCTAGAAAATAAATAATTCATTAAATAGAAAAATCTTGAGAAAATATTAAAAATTGACAAAAATTTGGTGTCTACAGCTTGCCCCTCTTTGTCTAGAGTTTCAAAGAAACTCAAGACAAAGACGTAGACACCAAATTGCTTACCTGTCTCTTCTAGCTGTACCTGAGCTAAAATAGACAAGCTAACACTTGGCTGAAATTATTGGACAAAAATGATGCAATAACATTGCAGAAAATGTGACCGAACCCATGTAGAATTGCCTACGTATCCCACCATGGGAATCAGGTCAAACGTAGTTCGAATGCAAGTGAACCACAATGAAACAAGTGTATTGACAAACTGCGGTCTTTGCAAAGTCGAAAAAGTTTGAGCTCTCAGAACTTCTAAACAGGAAATACAAAATGAATGAGATAGCACAATTATCAATCAAAACAGTCAAGAAAAGTAACTTGTCATAATTAGAAAAAGATGCGCGGAGGGACGCGGTTACGCTCCAACAGAAAATTAAATTTGTCTTTTAGAAAAAGATGCGCGGAGGGACGCGATTACGCTCCAACAGAAAATTTAAATTGATTCTTCTGATTCGTGTCAAGAAGGGGAGATAGAAGGGTGCGCGGTGGACGCTGAGACTCACCAACAGGAATTTAAATTGATGCGCGGAGGGACGCGATTACGCTCCAACAGGAAATTAAATTGTCAAGAAGGGGAGATAGAAGGGTGCGCGGTGGACGCTGAGACTCACCAACAGGAATTTAAATTGATTCTTCTGATCTGTCAAGAAGGGGAGATAGAAGGGTGCGCGGTGGACGCTGAGACTCACCAACAGGAATTTAAATTGATGCGCGGAGGGACGCGATTACGCTCCAACAGGAAATTAAATTGTCAAGAAGGGGAGATAGAAGGGTGCGCGGTGGACGCTGAGACTCACCAACAGGAATTTAAATTGATTCTTCTATCTGTCAAGAAGGGGAGATAGAAAGGGTGCGCGTGGACGCTGAGGACTCCACCAACAGGAATTTAAATTGATGCCGCGGAGGGAACGCGATTACGGCTCGCAAACAGAAAATTAAAAAGATTTCCAAAAGAATAGAAAGGCAATAGAAGGGTGCGCGGTGGACGCTGAGACTCACCAACAGAATTTAAATTGGGCATGCGCGGAGGACGCGATTACGCTCCAACAGGAATTTAAATTTGTCAAGAAGGGGAAGATAGAAGGGTACGCGCGTTGGACGCTGAGACTCACCAACAGAATTTAAATTGATTCTTCTGATCTGTCAAGAAGGGGAGATAGAAGGGTGCGCTGTGGACGCTGAGACTCACCAACAGCAAATTAAATTTGTCTTTTAGAAAAAGATGCGCGGAGGGACGCAATTACGCTCCAACAGGAAATTAAATTGTCAAGAATGGGAGGTAGAAGGGTGCGCGGTGGACGCTGAGGCTCACCAACAGGAAATTAAATTTGTTAAGAAGGGGGATAGAAGGGTGCGCGGTGGACGCTGAGACTCACCAACAGGAAATTAAATTGTCAAGAAATAACAGATTGGTGGGATAAAACCCGAATCCAATAAAATAAAACGGTCAGTGGGATAACACCCAAACCTGCCGAATCCCAACATGATATACAAAAGACACGTTAGTGGGTTGAACCCGATGCTAACGGATGTGAAAAAAAATATAACACACGTTAGTGAGTCAATACTCGATGCTAACGGTGATAAAAGACACGTTAGTGGGTTGGACCCGATGCTAACGGATATAAAAAAATAAAACACACGCTAGTGAGTCAATACTCGATGCTAACGGTGATAAAAGACACGTTAGTGGGTTGGACCCGATGCTAACTGGTGATAAAGATCACTGTTAGTGGGTTGGACCCGATGCTAACGGATATAAAAAAAGTAAAACACATGCTAGTGAGTCAATTACTCGATTGCTAAACGGTGCATAAAAGACACGTTAGTGGGTTGGACCCGCATGCTAAGGATATAAAAAAATTAAAACAACACGCTTAGTGAGTCCAATACTCGATGCTAACGGTGAATAAAAGAACACGTTAGTGGGTTGGAACCGATGCTAACGGATATTAAAAAAAAACAAAACACACGCTAGTGAAGGTTCAATACTCGATGCTAACGGTGATAAAAGCACGTTAGGGTTGGACCCGATGCTAACGGAGATATAAAAAAAAAAACATAAACACACGTTTTAGTGAGTCAATACTCGATGCTAACCCGTTGAATAAAAGACACGTTAGTGGGGTTGGACCCGATGCCTAACGTTATGAAAAAAGCAAAAACACACGGCTAGTGAGTCATACATCGATGCTAACGGTGATAAAGACATGACACACGTTATTGCCATGAAAAAGTTCTTGAATACTTACTGAAAAATCATTTCAGAAATGACTCAATTTGAATCAATTTGTGTTCAACCAATCATCTGCTTTGCATTTTTGACATTGTGGCTCAAGTTGGTGGGATTTGTAATCTTTTTTTTTTTTTTTTTTTTTTTTTCAAATAAAAGAAAGCACGCACATTTTTTTTTTTTTTTTTTTTTTGAAAAAAAACAAAGGTGACCAAAATTCTAAAACTTGAAGGAATACCAATGACAACTCTCCTTTCAAGAGATTTGAGAGGTACATACATATGTCACTGTCCTCTCGATTTTAAAAGACTTTTTTTTTTTTTCACAAAGCCGATTTAAAATGCATCACCAAAATTGGAGCTCATTCCTCTTGATATTTGCCCCAGTGTAAATCATGTTTAACGAAGGCCACATTTTTCATGCTTTCGAAAAAACAAAAAGAATGATCATATGATACGAATACCATGTGATTCCTTGTGCTCCTTTTGGCCCTGAGAACTATGCAAGCATGATCCTTCGATGTCAAAACTGCTCCTCAAGAGTTGTGCTGCAACTTATTTTGAATCTTCTCAATTTTCTAGCATCAGTCAGCCATACCTCACTTTGTACCACAAATCGACTTTTCTAATGACCAGATTTGAATGAATGGCAACTATCTCAAGTGTCAGCAACCCGCTTTTCGTTCATGATTCTCTTGTGCTCCAAAATCTCACCTTGATGACCTCAACCTTTCGGATTTTCACAAAGGTCACACCTTTTTATTTTATTTTGTTTTCATTTTCTATTTTTTCTTTTCGTCCTTCTCTTTTTTCTTTCATTTTTTTTTTTTGAGAAGACATTCTTTCAGATTTTCACCTAATGAACAAATCTTGTCAACGACCTTTATCAATTCAGAAATGTATTTAAAGAAAGGATGGCATTAGCGCGACAACCCTTCCCATGTAAAAATGGTGAAGGTGTATTGACATCAATTGCCATTTGATTAAGTGATTTTTATTAAAAATATCACTAAAGCGGAGGTCGAGACTTTATGATTTTTATGATGGGGTCATGTGGGGTGTGGAAAAAGTGTTAAGGCTTCAAAGCAAAATCTTCAAAGAGGTTTCAAAAACCCTAAAACCGCATTCTATCAATATTTGCCCCAGTATGAGGATATTAAAACCGAAAAAATTGCCCCAGTTTGGCTTTTGACTTCTTTTTTTCTCTTTTTTTTCTTTTTTTTTTATGACAAATAGGAGATAAAAATTTACCCCAGTATGGGGTTTGCAATCTTTAGGAGGGCTATCAAATGAAAGGTTAAATTATTCTGGAGGTTCAATGGGGAAAACTAGGGATAAGATGTTTAAAGAGAAAAGAAAAAGGCTCGCCTTTGATCCGCCATAGATGGTATTTCAAAACGAAAAATCACATAATCAGATAAAAAAAATTTATTACACATGTCTGAATTGATTGGCAAAGGAAAGACCTGTCCATCAAGTTCTGTACGAATGGACGTTCTTCCGGATAGCACTCTTTGAACAATAAATGACTCTTGCCAAGTTGGAACAAACTTTTCTTTAACCTCCTCTTGAATCGGAAGAATTTACTTCAAAACCTTATCCCTCACTTCAAATAAGCGAGATTTGTCTTTCTTGTCATAACTAACGAACCATCCTTTGATGATAGCATTGTCCATGACAAACATTCAACTTCTTTTTCATCAATTAGAGACAGCAACTCATTGTGCTCCTTAATCCATTCGATTTCTTCTGCCTGAGCCTTTGTCAAAATGTGCAAGGACGGAATCTCGGTTTTGGCATGTATTACCACTTCCATTACAGTATAAGAGGGCAAGGTGTTACCCCAACTTAGAAATGTAATCTCCAATGAAATGCTCCCAGAATTCAATTGCAAAATTTGCAAAATCGAAGGGAAAACTCTCTTTTTCTTTTTCTTTTTTTTTCAATCCCCTTTTTTTTCTCTTTTTTTTCGTTTTTTTTCTTTTTTTTCATTTTTTTCCTCCTTTTTTTTTTACTATTCTCTCTTTTTTTTTTCTCTCATTCCCCCTTTCTTTTATTTTCTCTTTACTTTTTTTCCTTTATTCTTTCTCTTTTTTTCGTTTTCATTTCCCCCTTTTTCTTTTCTTTTCTCTTTTTTTTTTTCAAGTTGGCTGCTAAAGTATGTACTCCTTTTGAGCAAATAGCCGATCCTCTACTTTGCAATGTAGCATTATTGCTCCATTTTTATTCGTGACTAATCTCCAAATTTGCAAGTTGAATTGCACTTTTTCCTCGATCTCAACCATAAACACCTGCATAAGGAGAATTTTTCAAAGCACTTGAATTTTTCAATTTTCAAAATTTTTTTTTTTGTTTTTTTTTGAGTAATGATATAACAATTAACATTCATGCAAAGTGTTGACTTATCAAGATTTGAGAAATATACTTGACCTTGGACATACCCTACAAATGTATTAAAAATTTTACCTCAATTTGAACCTATTTGACAAAATCTCACAGATATATTACAAAAAATTTTGCCCCAATTTGGGTCTATTCTAAAATTTTATTCGAGTGATTCTCCATTTATTCGGACAAAACAAGAAAACTGTGTCTTCCAAAATTTAAAAAACTAACATGCAATGTGAGTTGATGTATAATAGAAAAAATGCATTTTTCCACAAAAAACTTTAAATGCCATGTAGAAAGCTCCATGATAAATCTCTCAAAACAAAACCAAATTACAAAAGATCTCTTCCTCTTTTTGGGATCGATATCGAGGGAAAAGGGTCCTCTTCTCGTTGGCTCATCTTTTAGGACCAATCAAATGGGTATTACTCATGATTTTGAGGTGACTCAGGGAGATGGTATGTCAGGATCTGTCTTTTTTTTTTTTTGTGCCCAAATTGTATCCAACACATTCAGTATCACATCTTGGTGAAAGCAAATAGCTTATCACCCTTATTTCTTAAGAAAATTCAGTTAACATATAAGCTCTATGGGCTTGTAATGTATGGGTAGAAACGATAGTTAAACATATGGAAACAAGTTATGGCCTAATGATCATGAGTAATTGGTAAATTCCTTAAAGGCGAAATCTTCACTTCAAATTGTCATGAAAGATAAGTCAGCAATGGACTTTATGAGCTTGTAATGTGGCTTAACAATGATAGCTAAAAAAAATAGAATTTTCAAGGACAACGCACTTAAGATCGCCTTCTTTCACAAAAATTGCCCCAGTTTTGGATTTAAAATCCGGGACCCCCTTTTGACTCCCTTTTTCTTATCAATCCTCTTTTTTTTTCAACAATCACTAAGGGGAATGCAGCATTGGATGTCTTCGTATTTTCGTCATCATTTTTTCATTTCATTTTTTTTTTTTTCACTTTCATCAATTTTCATTTTTTCACATTTTTCTTTTCTCTCTTTTTCTTTTTTTTTACCAATACTGATATCCCAATGTCAATGATAAAATTGAAAACTCCCTAATTTGGAGTATATATGGCCCCTCTTTCTTTTCAACAGTGAAGACCAAAATATCAATGGTAGAGTCAAATTCCCCCCAACTTGTAATTTTTCTCTTGCAAAAAATTTTGAGCATTTTTGCCATTTTTTTTTTCAATTCTCAAATCTCCTTCCCCAGTGTGGGGGTACAATCATAAGTGCTTTTGAAACGAACCACCAATTTAGGTTCAAATGAGGATGCAAAGGATAAGAGTGTTTAGATGATAGAAACGATGGCCAAAGCATCATTCTTATTTCTCATGACAACTAAAGTAAAGAATAACCCGTTGGAAAAACCCATTTCCATTTGACATTCGAAAATTTTTCCGTGGAGGGTCATGATCATTGAGGCTTTTATTTGAAACGAAACTCTAGTTTTTGAAGTCTGAAATGGGGAAATAAATGATAAAATCTGTATAGATAGAGAGACGAAAGCCTAAAGTATCATTCCAAATTTTCAAAATAAAATAAGAAGTAATGTGCATTTTTACTTTCACTTAGATGTGAATTGAATCTGGTTAGACACACCGGACATTTTCACGGAAAAAATTATCTCACTTTGAAACTAGTCAGCCAATGCGACTGATCTTGGAGGTTCAATAAAAGTGGACAAAAAAATGAAAATGAAAAGTGTTGGGGTTGATCTTTTATGACAAGCTATCAAATTTGAATGACCCCTTTTATTTCCGACTATTCTCATTGAATAGTTTAGGCCACAAATCTAGTGTATGCAAAGAATTTTGAGAATTTGACATGCACTCATGAATTTCGAACAAGAGGTCGAAAAATTTCAATTTAGCCTTATTCCTTAAAATCTATCATGAAATCTCTCAATGAGCAAATAAAGAATGAATATATACAAAACAATAATTGTCTAAATAAAAACTTTATTATTCAAATGTTTGAAAATTTCTCAAATGTGATACATGTGAGAAAAATAAAAATCTCTAAAGAATACACTTTCAAATATATACACACTTTCTCTTTCTATCTTTTGAGACAAAATGGATTAGGAACAATGAATCAAGAGATTTTTGAGATGCTTTACACTAGCATTTTCAAATGGATTTTTCATTCTTTTTTTTTTTCATTTTTTTTTCACATTGTAGGATCTGCCCAAGAATCAAGTAACATTTGTAATTTTTCAAAATTTATTAGATCCAAAAATATTATCAGATATAGGAAAAATATTTTTTTACCTTGTTAAAACAACTTTTATAAATGCAGGGGAGGGGGAAAAAATAAAAGCAAAATACCCAGAGTTAGTAAGCAAAACTGCAAAATCGGTATGCATGTCCTATGGGGGAACCCTTTTATGCCAAGGGTTGGCCTAGTATGAAAAATGCAATCCTCTGGGATAGGCACCATACAATACCTGATGGATCCGATCGACTTATTGAGATTCAATGAAAAGACAATTTTGAAAAGACTGGATAATTGGAGTGACAAGAGACAATTTGTCCTAACAAAATGAGGACAAAGTCCGAATGAATTGACTGCTTTGATTGACACATAAAATGATATCAAAATCAATTTAGTGTATAAAACTTACTTTTGAAAGGATTGAAATGTCTCGACTAATTTCTTCGGTGAACTATAGATCGAAACTTTAAAAGAGAATAAATAGGTTTAATGAATCGAATGAAATTGATGGTTAGTTCAAAAATTGACTGGATTATCCTGAAAGTGAATAAAACTGATCCAATGGATTGGATGAAATTGAAAATTTATTCAAAAATAAAAAATAAATAAATAAAATTGATTAAAAGAATAATGAATTGAATGAAATTGATGATTAACTCAAAATTGATTGTATTGTCCTAGAAATGTATAAATTGATCAAATGGATTGGATAGAATTGACAGTTTATTCAAAAATCGACTGGATCACTGACCAAATGAACAGAATGAAATTGATGATTTATCTAAAATGAAATTGAATGAAAATGAAATTAAAAATGAGCAAAATTGTAAGGATCGAATGATCTATGAAAAAATCGATTCAATCATCTTAGATGTAAAAATGGAATGAATGAAATTGATGATTTATCAAAATCGATGGAATTGTCAGCTCATTGATAGTTTCAAAAAATTCATTGTGATTCATTAGTCTATGAGCCTTCGAAAATCAAGATTCGACCTTAACATACTTATCATCTCAACAATGAGGAAGTTGTGAATTTCTTCAACTTAATGTCCGTTACACAAGGAATTTTTACCAATTTTGATAAAATGGCCAAAAAGTGATTATTAAAGGCTCATATTCTAATGCGTAAAAACTGTTCCATCATTCTCAATGCCGTCACACGGAAGGGATCGAATCCTACCTTACCTTGTGCACTACCCCTTTGGATGGTACAAAAAATATAAACGTGTAAGTCTCATTGGATTACATATCCGAGACACAAAGCGGCTTATTCCTAACGCGGGATCCCCTATGCGGCATTCCCTCTAAAGTTAATGTATGATGCCAGTTTATTAAAGCGATTAAATATGCAATGAAATAATTGACATATGATCTAAAAGTACCCCATTTAAATGCCGGGGTAAGCCTAAAATGAAATGTATTCATGCTGCAAATGCGAAACATTGAATTTAAACGTGTCACATCAAATAGGGTAGGCTCCTAGAGAGTACCATGCCAGGACTCTTATTTTCTAGGACTTATGAATGCAATGAAGACACAAAAACCAAGAAAAGTTAGTTTAGACAGATAAATACACATAACACATTGTAGCAACGAAATCAACACAAGGAAATAAAGCAATAAAAAGAGGAAAGGGATTGGACCCCTCCCCTCGTGAATAGTGTCCCTAATAGGGTAAGGTCGACTCTACCCTAGGCAAGCTAAAATGGATGCATGAGGTTAGGGTTCACTAATGCATCTAGACTCGATAGGTTTTAGGTCCCCGAGCCTTCAGACTTGGAAACCAAGGGTCATCACTCCCAAGGTTCCTTGTCGGTGGCTCGAGCGATTCCCCAGACGTTGCTACGCACACGTCGTGTTACGGCTACCCGTCTGGGCGAATCTAAAAAAGAATCCTCAACCTTCGACTAAAAACTAATAGGTCATCAACCTAAAGTTTAAAGCGGAAGATCGAGTGACCCCTCGGATCATGCTACGCACACGTCGTGATACGATCACATGTCCAAGTGGGTCGCCTAAAATCCTAATAGGGTGGAGTGGCGTGACAAGCCACTAAAAGAAAAATAAATAAGGAATAAAAAAATAAAACGTATGCACGTATGCCAGTGCTCATTTTGGAGGGGAGGGATCGAGAACCAATGCGAAGCTCTAGGGTAAAATTCCCCACCCCCAAATGCAAAGCGCGATACATATAAGTAAATAAATAAAAGTAAATAAATAAATCATTCATCACATATACGAGGAACGATAAACGAATACGAGGGTGAAATGCAAAATATCCTAAAAGAGAAAAATGCAACCTAAAACATCCAAATATGATAAATATAAGGGTTAAAAAGAGAAAAAGACGACTAAACCAAGTGCTTGGACTCTCTTAGGTCCCCAGTGGAGTCGCCAAGTTGTCGCGCCCCATTTTTCGCGATGGAAAAGAAAAATAAAGTGTGAGGTTTATAAAAGATATGATTTTATTTTTAAACAAGTTAAAATAATGACCGCTAGTTCCCTTTCTTCTTTTATGGCTTTGTCTGTTGGGAGCAAAGAAAGGTCCGAGAGATGTATTGGCTTGGAGTGTTTTTGTTGAGAGCAAAAGAAAAGGCCGAGAGAGTGTCCCTTCTTTTTTTTTCTTCCTTCTGCCGTTTTTTTTTTCCAGAGAGAGCCGAGAGAGTCAGGAGATGTATCTTTTTTTGAGCCAAAAGTGGAGTTTGAGTGATAAAAGACGGGCTGGCCTGTGTGTTTTAGTTTGGACTTTCGGTTGGGCTTAGGTAGTGTCCGGCCCAAAGAAATAAAATAATGGCCCAGTGGCCTGTTTTCTTAAGAAGATCTGATTACGATTTTTCACTTTGGCCCCTGATCTTTTGAGTAGTTTCACTGCAGCCCAGAACATTTTAAATTTCTTTCATGTAGGTCCTTATATTAATTGCATTTTGGTCCCTGAATTTTATCTTTCATTTAATTTTGACCCCTGAACTTTGGAAAATATAATTTTTGTCCCCCAAAAGTTTTCAATTTTTTGCAATTCAGTCCCTAGTGAATTTTGACTCTCTTTATTATGATTGCTTCTTTTTTTTAATAGCTAATTATGTTACTTTTGAGTATGTTTAACTTGTAATTTTTAAATATTCTTAAATTTATTTACGTTTGACATATTAGTGTGAATTTAGTACTTTTATTATTATTATTTTTTCAATTAAATTGGTGCCATGATTCTTTTGTTCATTGTGAGTATAAATAGGATAATTTGACTCCACTTAGTCACCACTTCAAACGGGAGGTACTCCTATTTTATTATTTCAATGTCAATTACGTGCTCTTATGTGCTCCTATGTGTTCCTATGTGTTTATATATTTTTATATGCTTTATTTATTTGATTTAAATATTCATTCAAATTTTCTTATATATGTTTTAGTTAATTTTTTTTAATGATTCGAGAGGCATTTAAATACCTCAAAAATGTAATAGATAAGATAATTTGATTTGTTTTATTATATTTTTCCCTCCTAAATTGTAGTTAGGCGCTCCCCGATGTAATAGATAGGTTGCGTGTTTATGTGGCTTATGTGTTATGTGTTTTATCCGCTTTTCTTAGGATTTTGGCATCTAGATATTATGCTTACGTGTTATGTGTTACGTGCTCTTATGTGTTTATTTGTTTTAATTTATACTTTATTTGCTTCACTATGAATTGCCAATGCATGGCGTCACCACACTAGTCCAACGCTAGTTGTGGTTTCTCCCTCCGCTTACTTGCTAGTCCAACGCTAGTAAGGATTTTTAGAAATGGGTTAGTCCAACGCTAGACCCTTTAGGTTATCTTGCGCTAGATTCATCTTTGTGTGCTATTCACTACATTTTCATGCATATTTTCATTTTTAGGATCTTTTCTCATTTGCATGATATTTCCTATTATATTATCCCTTACCCTCTATAGGTACTAATCATGTCATTTAGAATTGCATCTCATTTAAGCTAGTTCATTTGCTTGTTCATGTTAGGATAATTATTTTTCAAACATGGGAAATGGGTGATTATAACTTTTTAGTTCAAATACCCCATTAATCCTTGTATAAGAAAACTAAGTCACGAGTTTTTGTCTCCCGTACCCTTTATGTTGCATTCTCTTTTTCTTTGATCACATATATATATGTATATAATTTAATTTCTTTTTTTATTTTTATTTCATCATTTGCATACTCGTGACACTTTCAAGGAATCATTTTGGCCTTCGCAATTAATGCGATTGGTTCAATTAAATCCTTGAATGAACATTTTGTTCCTTTCGGTATTTTTATAAATTTAAGATTTGCATCCATGTAGAAAACCTCCAAAATGTGATAAAATTAAAGGTTAGATTAGGAAAATTTTGACTAAACCTCGCAACTAGCTTAGACTAGGTTGAAAGGGTGCCTTAGGTTTGAGTTAATCGAACCTTTGCCTTCCCTTTCTTCAACCGCGACTCCCGAATCCATTTTCTCTTGTTTTCAAAGACCTGGAGTTGTCAAAAAGGGTTTCATTTTGTTTTACTTTATTTTTTTGGGTGACTTGGTACACCAAAACTCCATACCAAGTGGCGACTCCTATTTTTTCTTAAAAACCCTTTTAGACTAAATTTTGGACCCAAATTGTCGCATTCTTTTAAGTCCCATTCTAGGTCCTTTTTCATTTATTATTAATAAATCACATCCTTTTTATAAACACTTTCTTTTCCATCGCGAAAAAATGGGGCGCGACACATATGTGTGACGCCCCGAAAAGTATGAGTGTGGGAACCCGGAAATTTTCTAATTTCTAGGGTTTATTTTATTTAATCGCCCGCCTTTTCTACATTTTCTTTATTAGAAAAATTCCCCAGATAAAGTTTATGAGCAAAAATAGTTTTAAAATGATTTTTCTAGTATCGGTTAGTTTTTGAGAAATTACGAGCGTATTTTAGACGTGGGACCCGCTAGTGCGGTAAATGCATTATATTTTTGACAACTTGTTGGAATTTTGTATTAAGTGATATTATTTTACAAGGTGTTAAGATATTTGTATTGGAGAGACAAAAAGATAAGTTTTAAACCAAAAGGTGACATGTGTCACCTTCTTATTCAAAGTTGGACTTTGACTAAATTGCATCACCTTTACTAAACCTCAAAAATTGACCAATTTCTCTCCATTTTAAGCTTGTCTTGGCCGAACCTCTTGGAGCAAAAATACAAGAGAAGCCTTTCTTGTCTACTTCTATTTCTTGCTCAATCTTCAAATCCAACCAATAAAACTCCAAATCATTCCATAAAATCTCTTTGCTAAGTGGTCTTGAGGTGTTTTGTGGAGTTGTTTGGAAAGCTAGGGTGACTAGTTGCTCTATCTCTTGTATTGCTAAGGTGAGTTGTGAAGAACCACTCTCCTCCTTAATTGATGCTCAATTCATGATTGGTGGTGGTATAAGATGCACTTTTATGGATTATTTCTTGATTTGTGGTTGAAGTGATGAAGTTTTATTATTTTTGGAGATTTTTCTGTTTTAATATGAACTGATTGTTTCGCGCCCCATTTTTCGCGATGGAAAAAAAAGAAGAAGGGTTTATTCGATAATAAAATGAAAAAGGACCTTTAGAATGGGACTTTTAAGAAAAATGCGCAATTTGGGTCCAAAATATTAGTCTAAAAGGGTTTTGAAGAATATTAGGGGCCGACGACTTAATAAGAGGTATCGAGCTTAGTGGGCGATGATACCGCACAGTCCACCCAAACAGACGATAGATATTTTTAAAATATATAACACTCACTAATAAAATAGATAAATTGCAAAAAACTCTTCTCTCGAAACTAACTCCAGGATACTTTGAAAGACAAACGAACTCGACGAAAATGAGGCCCAGGTTATTACACGCGAGACACCCAGTCTGTGCAGTAGCTGATAAGAAAATAGGGAAGGACAAACCACTGATACATCGATTAATGTCCAATCGACAAGTCTAAAATGGACAGCCCTTTCAACCTAGTCTAAGCTAGTTGCGAGATTTAATCAAAATTTTCTTAATCTAACCCTTAATTTTATCACATTTGGATGTTTCCTACATGGATGCAAATTTAAATTTATAAAAATATCGAAAGGGAAAAAATGTTCATTCAAGGGTTTAATTGAACCAATCGCATTAATTGCGAGGGCCAAAATAATTCCTTGAAGGTGTCACGAATATGCGAATGATGAAATTAAAATAAAAGAAAATAAATTAAATTATATTCGTGACATAATTTTCTTATACATGGATTGATAGGGTATTTAAACTAAAAAGTTATAATCACCCATTTCCCATGTTTGAAAAATAATTCTCCTAACATAGACAAGCAAATGAACTAATTTAAATGAGATGCAATTCTAAATGACATGATTAACACATATAGAGGATAGAGGATAATATAATAGGGAATATCATACAAATGAGAAAAGATCCTAAAACTGAAAATATGCATGAAAATGTAGTGAATAGCACACAAAGATGAATCTAGCGCAAGACGGCCTAAAGGGTCTAGCGTTGGACTAGCTCATTTCTAAAAATCCTTACTAGCGTTGGACTAGCAAGTAAGCGGAGGGACAAGCCACAACTAGCGTTGGACTAGTGTGGTGACGTCATGCATTAACAATTCATAGTGAAACAAATAAAACATAAATTAAAACAAATAAACACATAAGAGCACGTAGCACATAACACGTAAACATAATATCTAGATGCCAAAATCCTAAGAAAAGCGGATAAAACACATAACACATAAGCCACATAAACACGCAACCTATCTATTACATCGGGGAGCGCCTAACTACAATCTAGAAAGGAAAAATATAATGAAATAAATCTAATTATCCTATCTATTACATTTTGAGGTATTTAAATGCCTCTCGAATCATTATAAAAATTAACTAAAACATATGTAAGAAAACTTGAATGAATATTTAAATCAAATAAATAAAGCATATAAAAATATAAACACATAGGAACACATAAGAGCACATAAGAGCACGTAATTGACATTGAAATAATAAAAATAGGGGTACCTCCCATTTGAAGTGGTGACTAAATGGAGTCAAATTGTCCTATTTATACTCACAATGAACAAAAGGATCATGGCACCAATTTAATTGAAAAAGAAAATAATAATACAAGTACTAAATTCACACTAATATGTCAGACGTAAAGAAATTTAAGCAAATCTAAAAATTCCAAGTTAAGTATATTCTAAAGTAACATAATTAGCTATTAAAGAAAAGAAACAATCATAACAAAGAGAGTCAAAATTCACCATGGACTGAATGGCAAAGATTGAAAAACCTTTGGGGACAAAAATTATATTTTTCCAAAGTTTAGGGGTCAAAATTAAATGAAAGATAAAATTCAGGGACCAAAATGCAATTAATTTAAGGATCTAGGTGAAAGGAATTTAAAATATTCTGAGCCACAATAAAACTACTCCAAAGATCAGGGGCCAAAGTGCAAATCGTAACCAGATCTGGGCAAGATAAAGGGCATCGGGCCACTCTTTTTATTTTACTTGGGCCAAACCTACCTAAGCCCAACTAAAAATCCAAGCTAAAACACACAGGCCAGCCCGTCTTTTTATCCCTCAAGCCCAGCCAAAAATTACATGGGCTCCAACCTCCTAGCCCAACAGAAACCCAAAAGAAAAAATAAACTAAAGCCCGGTCACAAGCCCACAGAAAAAAAAAATGGCCCAAACCCCTTTTTCTTTCTTTTCTTTCCTTTTTTCCTTCTTCTTCTTTCTTTTCTTTCTTCCCCGTTCGTTCCGTCTCTTTTCCTCTTCTTCTTCGGCCAGCTGAAGGAGCTTCAGCTGGCGGCCATGGCGGCTGCCGGTGGCGCCGCCGCCGCCGACCGCCACCGCCGGTG
>NW_020862535.1:0-8471 GCF_003713205.1 Coffea eugenioides | reverse complement strand
AAAATGATTGCTATGTAAAGAAAAATATGAGAAAAGGTATGAAATCCATGTAGATTGCTAGATCATGTTGTACTAACTCCCAATAACCCTATAAAAAATTACAATTGGTATCATGAAAGTTTTGTCATTCTATATGGTCTTGATTTGGAAAATAAAGGGGGAGTTTGCTTTTTGATTGATGTCAAAAGGGGGAGTAGGATTTATTGAAATTTCTTTGTATGTTGGCATTTTCTAAGGGGGAGTTTTATTTGAACTTATTTGATCAAAGAAATCTTCATTTTGTTTGTCATCATCAAAAAGGGGGAGATTGTTGACCTTGGTCGATCAATCCTTGGTTTTGATGATTAACAAACTAAAATGTAGATTTGGGCTAATATTTTTATGTGAGCAATTTGTTAGAACAGATTCTTGTGGCACAAAAGAAGAAGCAAAAACAGGGCACTCATGTGGGACGTCCGAAAGGAAGCTATCGGACGTCCGAAGGATGAAGAACATCAAGGAAGGAAACTCTGTCGGTACGCTCGTGAGGAAGCACGGACGTCCGGGAGGATCGGACGCAACGCATCGGACGCACATCGATCGCATCGGACGTCGAGAAATTTCGCAAAGATTTAGATGAACTCTCTGACGACGTCGGACGCAGGGTTCGGACGTCCGACAGGTGGTTCGGACGTCTGACAGGCACCTGTCGGACGTCCGACAGGCCAACGGCTAGTTTTGACAGCATTTAATATTTGACCGTTAGAGAGCCTTTTGAAACCATTTCTCACCTTCTATAAATACCCCAAAGCACAAGAAGACAAGAGACTTTTGCCAACACAAAATACAAGCTTACAAGTGAGATTTTTGAGTAGAAAGATTCTTTGTTGGTTGTATAAGGGGTTGGGGAAGTTGGGTTGTGAGATTGCTCAAGTGAAGGTTTCTCTCTAGGAGAAGTAAAACCTTGGTGAAGGTGAACCTATCACTTGAAGTGGTAAAACCTTGGTGAAGGTTGCCTCATTTGTATAAAATAGTTCTTAATTGGGTGAGTGATTCTTTCAAGTGTAGGTTTGAGGGTTAACTAGAATAGTTGTAAAACTCCTTGGCTCAACCAAAGTGTTTTGGGGTGAGGAAGGAATGAGCCTTCACTTGTACATCTTGGTTAGCATCGCCAATCAATTGAAGAGGGCTATTGTTTTGATATTTGGTTTGGCATTCTTATCCTTTCTCTTTAATTAAGTTTTCTTTATTGTGCTTAAATTTGATATATCTTTGTGCATCATTGTGAATTTGTTTGTACTCATTGGGTTGCACCGGGCACTTACAAAAAAAGACTAAGAAATTTTTAGCCACCATTACTCTCTTCTTAATCACAATCGAACAAGAAGATCCAAAGAAAATGAAGTCAGTAGAAAAGAAACAACCCTACTATAGCCAATTGGAGAAAAATGTCAAACAAACCCATTCCAACTAATTGAAGAAAAATATTAATGCAAATGAATGGTTTGGATTGTTATTTATTTGTAAAATTTTGTTTTGTTGCATCATATACATTTTTTCAATCATCTATTTATTTTTTATCAAATACATCGTATCACAATTTAAAGGAAAAAAAGAGATAGTCTCCTATCCAAAAACGCTTGTTGTTATTTCTATAATTTAATCAATAATTGAATTAAGTATTAATAATACAATTAATGATGGGCCATGTGATCATATTATTTATAAATTGGTTAACAATCATTTAATTATCCTTAATTGGTAGGAATTATAAATCTATGAGAATGAAATGTGTTCTACATAAACTTTAGGGACAAAATGGGTCAAAATTACAAAATTATGAGAATGAAATGTGTTTTGCATGAAACTTTTGGGACGAAATTGGTTAATGCTTAAAATATTGGGGATGAAAAGTGCATTTTTTCCAATGTTCAGAGATGCTTGTTTTTTCCTCCGGTACTAGAAGGATGTTTATTATTATTATTATTGTTATTATTATTATTATTATTTCTATGAGGCTGCTACAAATGGACGGACATGTGATTTAGATGTGTTAGGATGAATAACTACTCCAGGTTCACGGTACACCATGGTTAAGATATTTGTACCTTATTTCTCAATACAAGCTTTAGTGCCGGGCAGGGGGGTTTTCAAAGCCTCCAACGGCTGTCTGTCATGCTATATTGAGCTCTTGCAAGCTGTCTTAGTAGAATAGAATAAGTCATTATCAATTATTACATGCTAAGTAGAATTCGGAAGTATACAACATGATCAACAAATAGCAGAACCAATTAGAACTAAATTTTGACTCTAAAAAAAAATTAGGACTAGATGCCATTTGCACGTTGCCGTAACTTGCATTGGCAATTAGGACTATTTCTTGATATATATTTATTTTATATTGCTATTTATAAATTATGTAAAAAAAACACTAATTTTGAATTTCGTACGTATTTAATTTTCAGAAAAATGGTGATAGGTTGTTCAACCAACAAATCAATTCATGCAAAGATCGTGTATTTTCATTTGTTGTACGCACTACACAAAATTTAACAGAATTAATTAAATCACTAATTTTGGCTTTCGTACTAAAAGTTGATTGGTGTGAAAAGTGTTCGCACCTTCATGCAAGTTTATCAAATCGAATGCATAATATTTGTAAGTATTTCATTTTAACAACATTCAATTACATTCATTTTTATTCATATATCATTTATTTTCTAATATAAATTTCTATTATTTATTCAAGATCTATCTTCCAAAAAAAGGCAGTTGTTGAATGATATACACATTCTCTCATATTTCAAACTATTGTTAGACAGATATTACATTTTAATTGTGTTGGTACAATTTTTTAACCTTTTTTTATTCACCATTTTATTTTATTTTTTTTAAATAATGTCAGCACCGTGCGTAACACGGGTATTCATACTAGTTCTTAGAGTATTCCGGAGTTAAAAACCAGAAAAGCCCAGCATACAAAGCAGCCATATCTTTTGACTGCACGGAACTTAGAAAATTCCAAATGGAAAACTCAAAGCATAATGAGCTTCCAAGTTCCACCATAAATAGAAAAATATTAATAAACCAAAAAATAGGAAATGGAATCTTTCACTTTTTAAATAGTGTTACATGACCATTGAAATTTTGTTGTAATATACCCCAGATACGTATAAATTTCAACCATAAGAATACCACATCTGAAAAAAAAATATCAAAAAAAAAACTTTACTTTTATATCTTAGAAAGACTACCGTATCCTGTTTTTTTTTTTTTTAACACAAGGAATATCCAAGTTTTGTCAGACCAATCTCCCTATACCTGTGCACCCCGCTTCCCAAGGATACACAAGAGGTAGAGAGGTGACTAGAACACACGGAATCTAATTAGGTTACCCCAAAATCATCCGAGCCAACCCCAAGGGACTTTTAATTATACAGGGAATATCCCAACTTTGTCAGGCTAATCTCCCTGCGCTTGTGCACCCCGCCCCGCAAGGATACACAAGTGGTAGAGAGGTGACTCAAATACACGATCGCGAGATGGAACTAGATTACTCCGAAACCATCCAAGCCAACCCCAAGGCGCATCTCCTGTTTCTTTACTTATCATGAGAAATTGTGAAATGGGCACAAGTGAATGGGCTTGATTCACCAGTTCATTTACCCTTCCACGTCTCAATTCCACTACTATTGCAAAAGAGAATATATTCGTTAATCAAATACGACAAAGTTTTCTAGTTTATAAAAATATTTTTTTATATTTTCGTTGCTAATTTGCCTGGTGACACTTCTCATCCTCAACGCAACACCTTTGTTTTCCTTCGCATTTGTTTTAATCACCACCTAAATTTTACCGTTTCAACCACTAAATTTGCCCCCTTTCCATGTTGTTCCAAAACCTCTTTTGTTCCTAATTCGATCTATCCCCATCTATTTTCTCATCTTTATCTTTTGAAACACCCACACCCGTCGTTGATCTCAAACCTTTCTCTAGACAAGTCCAAGTGAGATCCTAAACACAAGCTTTTTCCTTATCTGCCCAATGTCATCCTGCCCCCAGTGGGTGCTCCATGAACTTTTAAATTCAAATATTTCTATTTCATCCTATATATGGAAATCTGTTAAGAAAACAATATCATCCTGCCCCCAGTGGTGCCCCATGAATTTTTAAATTCAAACATTTATATTCCATGCTCTGCATGCAAATCTGTCAACAATACTGCATATGTGTCTCTTTTCCCATCTTTATCTTTTGAAACACCCACACCCATAGTTGATCTCAAACATTTCTCTTATCTTCAATGTTGAATGGGTAATCCCGATCTAGACAAATTCCTATAGCTGCCGCATATAGAAATACTCGGTTGACAGTAAATGTAGTATTTTTTTCAGCATCAGCTACCTCCCTGTTTAGGTACCAACTTTTTGCATAATTAACAACTTGTTGTTTGGAAAGTGGCAAATGATTTTCGTCTGCATGCAATGCCTTGTATTGCGAGGATATTGCCTCTGAAGCCACGTAAACCCAACATATGTCTTGACACAGTATAAAAACGAATTATGCAAATTAATATCCTCTCCAAGTACAAGAAAATAAGAAAAATAAAAAATCCTGAATTTACATATATTACCACGAGGACCTTGATCTGCTACGGGGAGTACAACCCCTGGCACCTTCATCCTTGAATGGCCAGCCTGTTAATAAGGAAGTAAATTGAATGACTTAAAAAAATTCCATTACAGGGGCAGGCAGACAGTCAAGAGTAAAAATGGAGGAAAATGAAAGAAAATGTGTCATTTTGTTATGTATCACGTTTAATTTCTAATTTGATTCAAAAACTGTGTATGACTTCTTTTTTTTTTTTTGAGAGATGCTCTGGTTACAAGGAACCAACAAAAGAGGTAGATACTGTAGTGCTTTAACGTAATAAGCATCAACCTTTCTGTTATGCAATAGCCATATATATAACTTGCTCTGTTTTAGAAATGTCCAGGAAAGCAAAGAAAAATTAGAAGACAAAGTATTAATTTTTTGCTTAAAATGCAACTTTTAGAGTAAAGATACAATTTTAACCGACATTATGAGCACGAAAAATAGGGGAAAATGTGATTTTTTGCAAGTGAAACAAAGCGAAAATTTGTTTCCTTTACCCTTGACGTCAAGAAGACTAAAGCAAAGGCACTCGGATACCTGGGTGTGGGTAAGGAAGATGATGTTGTCTAAGAGAAAGGGACGGAGAGGGTTTTAGACTAGCCTAGAGACAGAATGTTCGGGGGTAAAATGCACTTTTCATCCTTAATGTTTAAGGTTTTAACCAATTTCATCCCTAAAGTTTCATTCAAAACACATTTCATCCTTGTAATTTTATAATTTTGATTAATTTCATGTTTAAATTTTTACGCAAATACATTTCATCCTCATAGTTTCCTAAATTTGATTAATTGAGCATAATTGGTGGATTATCAAACAATTTGAATGGGATAGCGTCACTTGCCCATGGCTTGCCTATTAGTTAAAAAAATATTGGATCAACAAAAAGTTCAAAAATCTTTTCTTAATTCACTTTCTCATTTTAGTACAAAAAAGACTAAGAAATTTTTAGCCACCATTACTCTCTTCTTAATCACAATCGAACAAGAAGATCCAAAGAAACTGAAGTCAGTGGAAAAGAAACAACCCGACTATAGCCAATTGGAGAAAAATGTCAAACAAACCCATTCCAACTAATTGAAGAAAAATATTAATGCAAATGAATGGTTTGCATTGTTATTTATTTGTAAAATTTTGTTTTGTTGCATCATATACATGTTTTTCAATCATCTATTTATTTTTTCTCAAATACATCGTATCACAATTTAAAGGAAAAAAAGAGATAGTCTCCTATCCAAAAACGCTTGTTGTTATTTCTATAATTTAATCAATAATTGAATTAAGTATTAATAATACAATTAATGACGGGCCATGTGATCATATTATGTATAAATTGGTTAACAATCATTTAATTGTCCTTAATTGGTAGGAATTATAAAACTATGAGAATTAAATGTGTTCTACATAAACTTTAGGGACAAAATGGGTCAAAATTACAAAATTATGAGTATGTAATGTGTTTTGCATGAAACTTTAGGGACGAAATTGGTTAATGCTTAAAATATTGGGGATGAAAAATGCATTTTTTCCAATGTTCAGAGATGTTTGTTGTTTCCTCCGGTACTAGAAGGATGTTTATTATTATTATTATTATTATTATTATTATTATTATTTCTATGAGGCTGCTACTAGGGATGGCAACGGGGCGGGGTTGGGGCGGGGGACCCCTCCCCCGCCCGCCCCGTTGCCTATTATAGTCCCCCGCCCCGTCCCCCGCCTCCCGCTCCCCCCGCCCCGCCCCGCCCCGCCCCGCCTTGCCCCGCTTCCCCCGCGGGTGCCCCCGCGGGGTTAATAAAATACCCGCGGGGTTAATAAAATTTTATATTGAGAATAACGTAGATTCCCAAATCTTCATGATCATTACCCCAAACACATGAATAAATTGAGAATTTTGGGTCAAGGAGCTTTTCCAATCGGAAATGGTAGTTCTGCTCATAGGATTTTGCATCCCAGAGTTCGTGTTGAAGCTAACAACATTTTGTCCAAGAATCAAATTTGTGACTTTGATCAAATATTTTCATGATAGTATCCAGTGCGAATTCCTAGTTTTGAAGCTGCTTTAAGAGCTCATAGCAAACTCCAAAGTTCCTGGAAATATGAGGCTGGCCCTCGAGTGAGAAGCCAATCAGAGGCGAATCAATTGATGAATATGCTTTGCAAGTATGTGGTTTTGGTCCTGCTTTAACTCACTAATTTTGAAAGGATGATGCAATTTAAGATTACTGGACTATAGTAAAAGAACCTAGAACCCACCTAGAACATTTACAATGCGGTAATGATCGTACAATCCTGTAACAAAAGATCATAGTGTATTAGGCACAAGTAGCTATGTATCATATACCAAGCAGATTGATAAGGTTGTGGGTAATCAATTCTTTTCTGCTCAACTACTGCTTTGCTTGGCTTATATATAATTATATATATATATATATATATATTTTTTTTTTTTTTGTTTTCTGTTTGCGGGGCTTGGCGGAGGGCGGCCGAGATGGGAGACGGCGGGTAACTCCCCCGCCCCCCCGCCCCGTTTCTAAGCGGGGGGGAAAAATTCCCCCCCGCCCCCGCCCCAACCCCCGCCCCGAGAGCCCCCCGCGGGCACCCGCCCCCATTGTCATCCCTAGCTGCTACAAATGGACGGACATGTGATTTAGATGTGTTAGGATGAATAACTACTCCAGGTTCACGGTACACCATGGTTAATGTATTTGTACCTTATTTCTCAATACAAGCTTTAGTGCCAAGCAGGGGGGTTTTCAAAGCCTCCAACGGCTGTCTGTCGTGCTATATTGAGCTCTTGCAAGCGGTCTCAGTAGAATAGAATAAGCAATTATCAATTATTACATGCTAAGTAGAATTCGGAAACATACAACATGATCAACAAACAGCAGAACCAATTAGAACTAAATTTTGACTCTAAAAAAAAATTAGGACTAGATGCCATTTGCACGTTACCGTAACTTGCATTGGCAATTAGGACTATTTCTTGATATATATTTATTTTATATTGCTATTTATAAATTATGTAAAAGAAACACTAATTTTGAATTTCGTACGTATTTAATTTTCAGAAAAATGGTGATAGGTTGTTCAACCAACAAATCAGTTCATGCAAAGATCGTGTATTTTCATTTGTTGTACGCACTACACAAAATTCAACAGAATTAATTAAATCACCAATTTTGGCTTTCGTACTAAAAGTTGATTGGTGTGAAGAGTGTTCGCATCTTCATACAAGTTTATCAAATCGAATGCATAATATTTGTAAGTATTTCATTTTAACAACATTCAATTACATTCATTTTTATTCATATATCATTCATTTTCTAAACTAAATTTCTATTTTTTATTCAAGATCTATCTTCCGAAAAAAGGCAGTTCTTGAATGATATACATATTCTATCATATTTCAAACTATTGTTAGACAGATATTACATTTTAATTGTGTTGGTACAATTTTTTAACCTTTTTTTATTCACCATTTTATTTTTATTTTTTTAAATAATGTCAACACCGTGCGTAGCACCGGTATTCATACTAGTTCTTAGAGTATTCAGGAGTTAAAAAACCAGAAAAGCCCAGCATACAAAGTAGCCATATCTTTTGACTGCACGGAACATAGAAAATTCCAAAAGGAAAACTCAAAGCATAATGACCTTCCAAGTTCCACCATAAATAGCAAATAATAATAAACCAAAAATAGGAAATAGAATCTTTCATTTTTTAAATAGTGTTACAAGACCATTGAAATTTTGTTGTAATATACCCCAGATACCAATAAATTTCTACTATAAGAATACAACATCCGAAAAAAAAACGTTCTAAAAAAAAACTTTACTTTT
>NW_020862534.1:0-14773 GCF_003713205.1 Coffea eugenioides | reverse complement strand
ATATATATATTGCAAGATAGTAAGTAAAGGGATAGAATGGCAGACCATGATTCAAACTTGACTTAAGTTTGAATATCACTTTATATACCAAATTTCTTCAAGTTGATCAACTTACAACTAATCTCTTGTGTACAAAGGAAGGATCACTTCCTCCTTGCCTCAAGTCTCACTTGATCAAGCAAAGAAGTTTTACAATCACTCAGATAACCCTCACAAAGCTACACTATTGAAGAAACTGAATCACACTTGAAAAGCTAAATGAAGATTACATAACTAAGAGTACAAATCTTCTTTTTAGAGTATTCTTACACTTGAATCACTCAAGATCTGATGTAGACTTAATGTGCAAAGTTATTTTGAAGAAGTTGACTATTTTCTATTTATAAGAGACCAAAAAATTCTTCAATTAATGTTGTCAACGGATAGAAGGCAGCTCAAGAGTCAACTAGCTGTTGGTGGTGTCGGACGTCCGGTACTCTGATTTTCTACGTCCGAACGAAGACAGTGAGTTCAAGACATTTTCTTGAAATTCTTAGGACGTCCGGTCCTTCCACAATGTATGTCTGAAGGTAGGATGTAAACTTGCAAATCCTTCTTTATTTCTTTCGGACGTCCGGTGCTCTCAGTGTATTGTGTCCGAAGTACCGCAACGAGGTCAGTGATCATAGAAGACTTGATTTATTGTCTTCGGATATCCGAGTGTGAGTTCTTCAAGCGTCCGAAGCTACTCAATGGTTATCGGCCGACCGATATGGTCCTTTTGTGCGTCCGACAGTTATTTCAGCAATATGTCAATCTTTGATCCTATTTTGGCTTCAAGTCTTTGACCTTGTTTTTGTTTCAATTCCTGAAACAATCTCTTCAAAGAATATTAATAATATCCAGTTGTTTTGTAATCATCAAAAGTTATGGACTGAGATATACAATCTCCCCTTTTTTGATGATGACAAAACATTGGATGGAACAAAAGAAATTTAGAATATTGATTGTAGCTCCCCCTTGTATAATGCGAGAGTATCCACAACTCCCCCTCAAACCGACTCCCCCTCACTTATAGATTCCATGTCAAAAGTATTCGCAACTCCCCCTCACTTATAAGTTCCATAACCATTTTCTCCCCCTTTTTGTCATCATAAAACATCCATATGATCAATATTTGTACCAAATAAATTTGTCAACATTCAATAGGAATTATCAATCAGACGAGATATAACCAACAAAAATCCAAAATCAGTATCCAGTATCAGCATCCATCCAGAATCAGCAAAATCCAAACAGGCAGTAATCAGCAAAAAACCAACCGAAATTATTCATAGCAAAGGATAAAGACATCCATTCATAGAAGAAACATCATAAAAAAAAGAAACATCAGTTAACAGAATAGCATCAGTTTTACAGACCAATAGAGGAATATGATCCTTAATACATAACATACTAAAGGATTTTCAGTGCAAAAGATGAACTATTGTTCTAATGATGAAGTGCAGTGTCCTAGCAGTTCCTAGATGGTGATTTTAGACGATCCAGGCCTTCTCCTGGTTAGACGAAATTGCTCAGGATCCACATGGTCTTCTTCCTTAGTTTCTTCAACATCTTCTTCAGTTTCCTCCTCAGTTATTGGAGCCTTGTCTTTATCTTTGGGCTGAGAGCTGGAAGCATGTGCTTCTGGAGTGACTTCAGTACCAGGAGTATGCTCTGTGGGTTGAGATCTTGGCTCTTTTTGATGAGCATTTTCATTGAATTCAGGGATTGGAGGCACAAGGAGATTCTTTTTTTCAATAAAAATAGACTGCTGGGCGGGGGACATGGTCATCATGAGACCATCTTCAATGAGCAGAACATGCTGTTTGAGGTCCTCAAGCAAGGAGATGACCTCAGAATTGGAAGATTGTGACTTACTGGCTGATTTTCTAGGGTGGATGGTGAATGGAGGGATATACATGGATTGATCACGAGGAGTCCTAGGAGAGACAGGGGTTTCGTGAAGGTTCTTTCTCCTAATTTCTGCAACTGTCTCCTTATAACACCAATGGCCCTAAAAAAATTTTAGATTCTTCCTTTCAAAATATGCTTGTGAAAAAACTGTTGAGGCACTATCTTTGGGAGATTTTCCAGTAAAAGGGATTTTAAAATGGGCAAAGATAGGAGTCAGAAATTTTCCATAAGAGAGCTTCCTACGACTATTAGTGCTAATTTTGAGCAGAAATTTGCACATCACAAACCCAAAGTCAATTCTGATTTTTTCAACAAAACAGTGAAATAGATAAAGTTTCTTTTTGTTTGCATCAGTTCTGTGGCCATCAGTGGGCACCAACAGGTTTGAAATGATGGTAAAAGTGATCAAGTTCTGAGGGCTAAGATATTCTAATCTTGCCTCAGCAGGAGTGTTGAAATGCGATCGAAAATAGGTCATGAGTTTAGCAATGTAAAAATTATGATAAGTGGAAGGATATTCCTCATATGAAAAGAAATTTGCAACTTTTCCTTTAAAACCATTTTCAATACTTGTTTTCAGAATAGAGTTCACAATGTCAGGAGTTAGTGTGATGTCTATAGAGTTGACTCTAGAGATGAGTTCTGTGTGTGAATTACCCTTTCTAAGATTTGCAAAGAATTGATGAAGCATATCAGGGTAAAAAGTATTGGGGATGGACAGAAGATGAACCCATTTTTGGAACTCAAAAAGCTTAATGATAGGTTCAAGGTCAAGCTTACGAAATTCAAAAGGGGAAATGGTCCTTTGAGTGATGAATCCCTTTTGTGAGACCAACTCAAATCTGTCTCTGGCCACATCATCAATGAATTTTGGCAGAGGAGTAGGTTCCTTGGCAGGCTGAGTCTCGGTTCCTTTGCAGAACGTTTCCTTTTTGCAGTTTGCTTGGCAGACGACTCAATATTCTGAACCTCAGACCTTGTCCATGGAGATTTTCTGGTAGATGGTTCAGGGGTGTGCTGATCCTCAGCAATTTTCTCTGCATTAGATTGAACAGAGCTTCTCTTTTGGGCAGATCTTTTTCTTCTCCCAGGTGATTTCGTGACAGTTACTTCAGCATGGGTGGGCTTTTCCATTTCTTCTTCATTCCTACTTACTGGATTTTCTTCAGAGTGATGCTCTTCCATCTGCTCATCAGATGGCTCAACGGTTAGAGCATCTCGTTTCCTTTGAGCAGTTTGCTTCACCTTTCCACCTCGATTTGCAGATTTCTTTTTGGATGCTTTGGTGAAGGGTTCCACAATTTCAATATCCTCATCCCTAAGTCTAAAAGAGTGTCCGACCCCCGCAGAACCACCTGTAAATCTAACCATAATGTAATGTAGTTGGATGTTGATGTAGGGGGTGGTGTAGAGCGTATGAGAAAGATGAAGAATGCAATATGAACTAATGTTGATGTACGAACCAACCACAAGGAGTAAGTTTTGAGAGCTTAGGGCTTCGGATGTGAATTGGGAATTATGAGGTAGTTGGAAGTTGGAAGAGGTTATTATGTCCAGATAACGGGCAATAGAAGTGTAATGGTGTCGATTGAATCAATTTCTTGGAACTTGATTAGAGGAGAGAGTAATTTGAAATTTGAATTTTGAGAGAAAACTGAAGGGTTGCGTCCGAGACTAAGAAAGTGAATGAACTTAATGAAGTAGGTTATTTCTTTATATGAAGCAATTTTTGAGAACGAAGTGACGCGTCCGACGCAACCGTCTGAACCAGAATTTTTCTGGAAAATGGATGAAGAACACTGTTGGACGTCCATTCTAATCCATCGGACGTATTGTTCTGAAACGCCCAGTTTCTGAAATGCCCAGTTTTGTTCTGAAAATTTAAAGAGTGACCAAAGAGAAAATTTAAAGAATGACCAAAGAGAATATTTAAAGAATTTTTTCTGAAACGCCCAGTTTTGTTCTCAGATGCACAAATTGATCCAGTGGAAGGGCTTTGGTGAGGATATCAGCAATTTGATCTTTAGAACAAACATATTGAACACAAATTTCACCATTGTGGACAAGATCGCGAATGAAGTGATGCTTAATGTCTATGTGCTTGGTCCTAGAATGTTGAATGGGATTTTTTGACAAATTGATGGCACTAGTGTTGTCACAAAACATAGGCACACAATTATATACTAAACCAAAATCATTCAATGTGTTTTTCATCCACAACAATTGAGCACAGCAAACACCAGCAGCAACATATTCTGCTTCGGTTGTAGACAATGAAATAGCATTTTGTTTCTTGCTGAACCAGGATACTAAGCAATTTCCAAGGAAATTACATATACCAGTTGTACTTTTTCTATCTACTCTATAGCCACCAAAATCAGTATCAGAGAATCCACACAAGGGAAGTTCATGACACTTAGGATACCAAAGGCCAAAATTCAAAGTTCCTTTTAAATATCTAAAGATTTTTTTTACTGCATTTAAGTGTGATTCCTTTGGACAAGACTGAAAACGAGCACACAAGCACACAACAAACATGATATCAGGCCTACTAGCTGTTAAGTAAAGCAAGCTACCAATCATACCTCTATACTTTTTTTCATCAACTTTTGTACCTTCTTCATCTTTGTCAAGCTTGGTAGATGTGCACATGGGTATTCCAACTTGCTTTGAATCCTCCATTCCAAATCTTTTTAGCAGTTCCTTGGTGTATTTGGTTTGATTGATGAATGTTCCATCTTGGATTTGTGTCACTTGGAGTCCAAGGAAGAAATTTAATTCTCCCATCATGCTCATTTCAAACTCTTTTTGCATGATTTCGGAAAAGTCCTTGCACAAGCTCTCATTAGTAGCACCAAATATAATATCATCCACATATATTTGTACAATTAGAAGATCACGTGAACTTTGTTTAGTGAAAAGAGTAGTATCCACTATACCTCTTTTGAAGCCATTTTCAATTAAAAAATCACTCAAATGTTCATACCATGCTCTTGGAGCTTGTTTTAACCCATATAAAGCTTTTGAGAGTTTAAAAACATGATTTGGATAAATTTCATTTTCAAAGCCAGGAGGTTGATCAACATAAATTTCTTGATCTATAAAACCATTTAAGAAAGCACTTTTAACATCCATTTGAAATAATTTAAAATTCTTGAAACATGCAAAAGCCAAAAACATTCTAATAGATTCTAACCTAGCTACGGGTGCAACGGATTCATCAAAATCTATTCCTTCTTCTTGAGTATATCCCTTAACTACCAATCTGGCCTTATTTCTAACTACCTCTCTTTTGTCATTCATTTTGTTTCTAAATGCCCACTTAGTGCCAATGATAGGATGATCTTATGGTTTAACTACTAATATCCAAACCTTGTTTCTTTCAGAATGATTTAACTCCTCTTCCATGGCTAAAATCCAGTTCTCATCTTTCAAAGTATCAACAACATTTTTGGGCTCAAAATGTGAGACCAATGCAAAATTATCTATTAGTTGTCTAGAAGAGGAACGTGTTCTGACCTTTTCGGATGGATCACCAATGATAAGTTCCTTAGGATGATTTTGGAAAAATTTCCAGGCTCTTGGAAGATCATTAGGAATGGTAGTGTCTCTGTCATTGTCTTCCCTAGCTGGACTGTCTTGATTTTCACCTTCATTTGAATCATTTTTTGATGAAGTTGTGCCTTGGTTACTGATTGTTAGCTTCTTCAGTTCTTCTTGAACACCTGCATCATCATTTTCACCACAACTCATGGAAATGTCACCATTAGATTCATCGAAAGTGATATGTATAACTTCCTCTATAACCAGAGTTCTACGGTTATAAACTCTAAAGCCTATCTTATTTTCACAGTATCCCAAGAAGATGCTCCTTGATGTTTAGAATGAAACATTTGCAACCAAAGACTTTAAAATAACCAACAACAGGCTTTTTATCAAACAACAGTTCATACGAAGTTTTATTCAAGATTGGTCTTAAAAGAACTCTGTTCATGGTATAGCAGGCAGTGTTTATAGGTTCAGCCCAAAAGTACTTTGGTAAATTGCATTCACTGAGCATGGTTCTAGCAGCCTCTTGAAGAGTTCTATTTTTCTTTTCAACCACTCCATTTTGCTGGGGAACTCTAGCAATAGAAAACTCATGTGTAATACCATTATTGTCACAAAATTCTGGAAAGCCACAAAAATGAAATTATTTGCCGTTGTCACTTCGGATTTTTATGATTTTCACACCAATCAGATTCTGAACCTTAGCAAACAGAGAAATAAAATTTTTGAAGACATCATCTTTATGTGCAAGAAACATCACCCAAGTGTATCTAAAATAGTCATCAACAACAACGAAACAAAATTTTTTGCCACCTAGGCTTGTGGTTTGGGTAGGACCAAAAAGATCAAGATATAAGAGTTCTAAGGGCTTTGTAGTAGAAATACATTTCTTGGGTTTGAAAGATACCTTGACTTGTTTTCCAAATTGGCAAGCATCACAGATACGGTCTTTACTAAAGTTGAGTTTTGGAAGCCCTCTAACCAGTTCCTTTTTGGAATCTCTTTTAGCAAATCCATATTGAAATGACAAAGTCTTCTGTGCCACAACCAGGGATCCTCATTTGCTACTTTGAGACAACTGAGGCTTGAAGAATCAACTTTTTCAAGAATAACTATATAAATGTCATTAACTCTTTTTCCTTTAAAAACAATGTTGAATATTGAGTCAAGAACAAGGCATTCATGTTTTTTAAATAACACAAACAGGTTCCTATCACATAATTGGCTAACACTAAGCAAATTATAGCTCAAATTATCAACTAAAAGGACATTATGAACAAAAGTTTGACCATTCTTACCAACATCACCAATTCCAACAATTTTGGCTTTATTATCATCTCCAAAAGTTACCTTTTCACTTGCTTTTGGCTTGAGCTTGATGAACTGTGATGCATCACTGGTTATATGTCTTGAGCATCCACTATCTATGAACCATTTTGATTCTTTAACAATGTTTACCAAGTTCACCTATACAAAAATCCACAGGATAATATTTGGTACCCATTACTTTTTGGGTCCTTGAGAGTTAGCATTATGTCTAACCATCCACATACATCTCATACCATTTCTCATGTTTCTCTTAACATGACAGTTGTTATTCATGTGACCAAATTGACAACAAAATCTGCATATAGTTGATGGATCATTCAAATGAACTGGTTTAACAAAACTGACTTGACATCTCCTATGTAGACAACCAATTTTTAAGCATTTATTTTTATTTGTCGTTTTAGTTTTATTCACTTATTAGTTTTAGTTTTTTTAGTTTTTACGTTTCAGCATAAAATTTCTCGAAAGAAGGGAAAAAGAAAAAATAAAGAAAAAGAAAGAAAATTAGCATTTCGTTAGCATTTCTGCGTTTATTTTTTTTATTTTTTATTATTATTCATTAGTAGGTAATTGGTTATCTATATTTATATTATACTTTTTAAAAAAAAAAAAAAAGGAAACACGCGACAGCAAGCTGCATTTTTTCGCAGCTTGCAAAGAAAGGTTCGGGCAGCCCTTGGCTGCAAATATAGCAGAGATTGCTGAGGTTTTAGGGTAGAGGTTCCGGTATAAAAAGAAAAGAAGAGAGTAGCCGCAAAGGGGGAGTTAGAGATTGACAGCCGAAAAAGAGGAGTTTTGGAGAGTTAACGGGCTAAGAGAAAATAGAGAAAGTTGACGGCTAGAATCTGGGGAGGTGAGGAGAGAAAGACTGAAAAAGCTGGAAAGAACGAGAGACCAGTAAGCTTGAGGGAAACGAAAGAAAAACCAGAACTTGAGATTTGGAAGAAGACGAGAGGAAACAGGAGGGGAAGAGTGAGAGAGAAGAAAAGAGGGTTTACGGGCTGAGAGCTGGAGGAGAACCAGCAAGGTGGAGGGTGGAAAGGAACGGTCTTTGAACTGGAACAAAAAGAAGGGAGCTTCGGTAGTAGCGGCCGGAAGGAAAAGGAAAAACACAGAGCAGCCGCAACCCCAGAGGATCTCATCGTCGACATTGGCTGAAGTGGTGGCGCTGTCATTTCCGCTGCTACTCTCCTTCTATTGCCGTGCACTCCATCACCACCGGCAAAATCTTCACCCAGGTAAATCCAGAAAAATGGCGTAGAACTCTGGGCAATTCTGATTGATGTTTTCTTCTAGTTGTGTATGTGCGGCAGTGCCTTGGTGTTTTTTCCCTGTTGTTCTCCTTTCCATTTTATTCTTAGCATCGTGCTTGCTGTTGTGTTTGGGCTTTATAATGTTTCTCGAAGTTCTGAGTTAGAGTCAATAAATGTTTATATTCCTTTGCGCTGTTGCTGGATTTTAAGTGAAGTGGATGAATCTGTCTTGTTGTTTCGTTACATTTCATGCTTGGCTATTTTGATCAGATCTCCTGGAGACAGATGATTATGTTTTGGGGAATGGTATGACAATGGATTAGAGCCTTTGTGGTTGGGCTTAGTTGTTGAACTAGTATAAGTCTGTTTGAACTCGGTTAAAGGAAATGAAATGCAGCAACAACATTGCCAAGCGCCTGGCTGGCAATTGACGCAAGTTCCAATCTTTCTTTTGTTGCATTTGTATTCCGTTGCTAGGACTGAACCTTCAGTGATAATTTGAAGTCTTGCATTAGATTTTGGTTGTTGAATTGGTAGAATCCGTTTGAGTGGCTTCATCATAGGCCTTCTTGTTGAATGGTGAAGTTTGTTTTTATTCCGAGAAGTTACAAGGCTGGTTTTGTTTTTCTGCTGCTGCACACATTCTCTATTTGGTTCTTCATTTGCCTCCATTTGATCTTAAATGGTTCACGGTTCATGACTGGATTCTGTGAATGAGAATGTTTATGTGCTAAGTGATGTTGAGTGATGGTTTTTGCTAGCTTATATCCTAAATCTTGCATGAAATCTGCATTGCATTGGAAAGCTTAAAGGTTGCCGAAGCAACATTGGCTGGAAAATTGCAGAAATCTCAGTTTCTTCATGAGCCTTGCATGAAAGTTTTTTCCAGATTTTGCATAACCTTCTTCTAAGTTGTTGCGTGCAAGTTGAGTCGCTGAATCCATCGGTTTGCTTTGTACAAATGCATCTGGGCTAAATGAAAGATTGCTAAAAGAATGGTTGCTGGAAAATTACAGGAATATGAGTTTCGTAGGCTTGCATGGTTTGCATGAAAAATTTTCAAAAAAAATTGCACTTTGACCCCTTGGCTTTTAACTAATGCTGCTATGACCCAATCAATTGAATAATCTCCTCAATTTGGTCCTTGGTAGTTTTTAATTTTACAACTTCATTCCTTGTTTGCTTCAATTAACTACTATGCTTTGTTTAAATTGCACTTAATTCATGACTTTAAGGGCTTTATGACCAAGTGAGCTTGTGTTTGCTTATTTTATTTAATTTTCCCAAATAAAGTGGTACCTTGACCGTTTTATTGTTTTGAAGCCATTTTTCTTTCATTTGGACTCCATTCCAAGGGAGGTAAACTCTACCCTTTTTATTTGCACTTCATTTTTCCTATGTGCTCCTACGTGCTAAGTGTGAATTGCATGTCTACGTTGCTTTCCTTGCCTTTCTTTAATTCCTTTCCTTTATTTCATTTACTTTTACTTTTTATTTAAGTTATTCTTTATGGGGTATGTGTACACCTCTTGGCTTGTAATAGATAGGACTTGGAAAGCACTTGATGAAGACCTATTGAAGACATGTGCCTAGCTAGCAAATGTAATAGGTTCATTAGCTTGATTGCTTGCTTTTGTTGCTATGTGTTAATTTGCTTTATTAGGTTTTTGCATCTAGTCGAGCATGCTAAATGTTACGTGCTACGTGTTTATGAGTATTTGGTATGTCTACTTGCTTTCATAGCCATGAATGAATGGAATGGATGAATGTACGTCACCACACTAGTCCAACACTAGTTGTGACTTCTTTTATCGTTTCCACTAGTCTAATGCTAGTAGGAATTCATAGAAAGGGCTAGTCCAACGCTAGACCCAATAGGATTTTCCCTTTGACTTTCATTAATGCATTATTTGCCTGTTCACTACACATCATGCATTTCTCTTCAGTTTTATCATCTGGCATGCTCCTCGATTCCCCTTTCCCCTCACTTTAGGTCTTGCATCTCATGCTAGTTAGGGTACATTTGCCTGAAGAGTCCCCTTCTGATAAGGGAAACGAGCGAGTGTGGCTACTCGATAGCCTTAGCACGCTAGTTTTGCTTTCTAATCAAAGGGAAAATCGAAGTCGAAAAAGTTAGGAGTCATTCCCATACCCGACCTGATGCATTCCTTTAGGTTCATTCATTCTCATTTATCACTTACTCATTTTTTTCCAATTCACATTTCCTCATCACTTTTCCTTTCCTTATTGTTCATTTTGATTTCTACTTCACAAAATTGCACTTAATTACACCCACATGCACTTATCACTATATTTCATACACTTGCACACAAACACTTGGATTTTTCATACAATTTCACACATGCACCTTTTCATACACTTGCACACAAATACTTGGATTTTTTATACAATTTCACACGTGCACCATTTTATACACTTGCACACTTGCACTTTAGCCATCATTTGCATTAATCGACCTCTATAAGGTTTTCCTTTATTGGCCGCCACAACTCATGTGGTTGGGACCAAAAACCTTACAAGAGACATTTTAGAATTTAGGTTTGCATTTTTTTCTTTTCTTTTTGCATTCATCTAGTCAAATCCAAAACATGCAATACATATCTTTGGTAGAAAAGTTAGGAAAGGTGGGGCTAAATCACGCAACTAGCCTTGGCTAGGTCGAAGGGATGCCTTGGATTTTTATCCTTGCCTTCCCCTTCGTCAAATGTGACCCCCGATCCCTCTTTTTTTGGTTACGTAGACCCAAAGGTTCTCTAAAAGGGTTTATTTACTTTTTCATTCAAAAACAAAAATTATTTTTGGGTGACTTGGTACACCCTAACTCTATACCAAGTGGCGACTCCATTTTGATACAAAAACCCTTTTGAACTTTATATGGCCAAACCGTCGCATTATCAAGTCCCATGGCCTTTATTTTCATTTTGCACACGTTCACACACACACTACACACTCACATCTCACACCACACACTCATCACATTCGAAAAGTGGGGCGCGACAGTTGGCGACTCCACTGGGGACTTCCTAAGTGGGTCCAAGCATTTGACTTAGCCATTCGTTTCCTTTTTCTACCCTTTTTATGCATAGCATTTGGATATTAGGGTTGCATTTTCCCTTTAGGGCCCTTTGCCTCACTCGCATCTCAAATTACTCCCTCACTCACGTATGTATGATTGGTTGCTTGGATGTATGTTTTATTTATCTCACGCTTGCATTGCATCTGGGGGGGGTGTGTGTCACCTTTAGAGCCTCGCGTGGTTCTCAACCCTTTCCCTCAAAATAGGGAACACTTCATACGTGCACGTTTACTTACTGTTATCCCATTTTATTTTATTTTCGTGGGCGCCATCCCACACCGCCTTGTAGGACTAGGATCGATTGCCTTGGGTAGGCGGATGGTGTGCTCTGCGCCCATAGCGCTACCTAAGGGATCACTCGAGCCACCGACCGAAGGCCCTGGGAGTGATGACCCTTCGCCTTTAGGTCTGAAGGCTTGGGGACCTTTTAAACCTTATCGAGTCTAGTTGCATTAGTGAACCCCAGCCTCATGCATCCATGTTAGAATTTTCCTAGGCTAGAGTCGGCCTCACCCTTTTTTAAGCACATTAGGCACGAGGGAAGGGGTTCCACCCCTTTTACTTGTTTTATTGTATTTCTTTTTCTTAATTGCTCCCAATATGTTATGTGTACTATCAATTGCACTAACCATTCTTTTGTTTTCTTGGCTTGCATTCATATGTCTTAGCAATAAGAGGCCCTTTTGGCACTCTTTTAGTGACCTACCCACTAGATAACTCACATGTTTAAATTTCAGTCATTACACTTAATTTTCAATAAGTACATTTCATTTTAGACCTTTTCCCCCCGATGTATTATTTATGTCCTTTAGGCCATATTTGTCACATATTTACATCGCTTTAATAAATGGCATCATGCATGAACCCTAGAAAGGGAATGCCACATAGGGAATCTCGTGTTTAGGAATAAGCCACCTTGTGTCTCGGATACTTAATCCAGTGAGACTTGCACGTTTACATTTTGTACCATCCAAAGGGGTAGTGCACAAGGTAAGGTAGGATCCGATCATTTTCATAGAGTGATCTTTGGAATATGAGCATCTAATAATCACTTTTTGGCCATTTTATCAAAAATTGGTAAAAATCCCTTGCGTGAAGGACATTAATTTGAAGAAATTCACAAATGATTCCTCCTATTGAGACGATAAATAAATTGAGGCCAAAATTTGATTTTTAGAAGGTCATAGACTAATGCACCTCAATAATTTTGAAATAACCAATGGCCGGACAATTCAACCAATCCATTTTGCCAATTCATTCAATAAATCGTCAGTTCATTTGACCAATTTACCCTTTTTAGGGTCATTCGGCCGATTTTTGGAATAAATCACTAATTCAATTTCATTCATTTGGCCAATTTACCCATTTTTAGGGCAACCGAGCCGATTTTGAATAAATCAAGTTTCGTTCAATCTATTTGATCAATTTACCCTTTTTAGGGTGATCTGATTAATTTTGGATAAATTAAATTTCATTCAATTCATTTGACCTGTTTCCCTTTTTAGGGTAATCCGGTCGATTTTTAATAAATTGTCAATTTCATTTGACCAATTAGGATTTCAATGTCGAATTTCAAAATGGAAAACCTAGTCGATTTTGAGAAAAGCATCCATTGCATCCAGCCATTTGATCAGTTGGAGTTTTGACCCGTGCTTCACTGAGAAAAGTTGTCAAAACGAATTCCAATCTCTTCGATAGGAAGTTCGTCAAGGTCAAACCCGTGCGTTTTTGCAAGTTCTTGTATCGATCAAAAGTGATCAATCCCTTCGGACGAGGTCCTCATTTTGACAAACGTCTCTTCTCATTCCAATGGGCCAAATTTTTCAAATTATTTTTCACTCCATAAGCTGATTGGATCCATCAGGTATTGTATAGTGCCTGCTCTGGAGGATTACATTTTCATGCTAGGCCTACCCTTGGCACAAAAAGGGTTCCCCCAGAGGACATGCATATCGATTTTATATTCTTGCTTACTAACTCAGGGTATTTTTCTTTTGTTTTTCCCCCTCCCCCTGCATTCGTAAGAATACTCCAATAAAGGGAAAATATTTTTCTACATCTGATGACACTTCTGATCTAATAAAGTGTCAAAATTGCAAGTATTGTGTGATTCTTGGGCAGATCCTACAATGAAAACATAAATGATCTATCTGGAAGCTCTACGCTAAAGCCTCTGAGAGATTTTTTTTTAATTGTTTGTCAAAGGAAAATTCTGTTTATTTGATTTGTTAATACATTTTTGTTTCAAAAGAAAAGGAGACGAAAAGTGTATATGTGGAGCTCTTAGAAGTTTTCCTCCTCATTTGTATCGTAATTGAACGAGAAATTTTTGTTTCAAACTTTTTCAGCAATAAAGTTTTGGACAATTATTGTTTTGTGTAAATTTATGTACATTTCATTCTTTATTCTTATTCATTGGAGATTTTATGATGAATTTTGAGAAATAAGACCAAATCGAGATTTCCTCAATCTCCAGCCTGGAAATTCATAAGTGTATGCTTTCTAAAATCCATACGTACACTAGATTGGTGATCCGAGCTATACAATAAGAGTGCTCAGAAAGAAAAAGGGTGAGCGATCACTCAAAAGGCCCAATGAGATACCTTTTCTCCTTCATTTGACCACAAAATAAAATCAGTCACATTGATTGATAAATCATAAATTGGGGCAATCCTTGCTTGAAAAATGTCCATTGTGTCTAATTCACATCTAAGTAAAAGCAAAAAGTGCATTATCCTTATTTGTTTTGAAAATTCGGAATGATATTTCAAGCGTTCGTTTCTCTATCTATACAGATTTTATCATTTGCTCTCCCATTTGAGCCTATAAAAGAATAATTTCGTTTCAAATAAGTGCCTTGGTGATCACTACCCTACATTGGAAAATTTTTAAATATCAAAAAAGGGGAATGGATTCTCAACGAGCAATTCGTTTACTTGGTTGTCATGAGGCGTAAGAATAATACTTTGGCCATCGTTTCTACAACCTAAACACCATTTATCCCTTGTATCCTCATTTGAGCTAAAATTGGTGGTTCTTTTCAAAGCACTTACGATCATACCCCACATTGGGGAGGGAGATTGGAGAATTTTTCAAAAAGGGGAAAAGCGAAAATGCTAGAATAAGGAGGGAACCGCAAATTGGGGAAATTTGATTCCACTTGGGTTCCAATTTTGAAAAAAAGAAAGAAAAGGAAGAGTTTTGTCCGCGTGGATCGCCTATGTTTCACAAATATGGATGAACAAGGGTCTTCCTCAATCAGTTAATTCAGATACATGCCAAAAATTTCCCATTAAAGAAAGTTTCCTTTCAGTCAATGTAAGGAACGGAATGAAAGTCAGGCCCTCTTCTTTTCCAATCAAACATTCTATCCCTTGTTATCCCTTTTGATCCTTCAGAATAAATTGTTTCGTTTGGCAAAACCCCTGAGAATCGCAAACCCCACACTGGGGCAAGTTTGAGTTGAAGAGGAAAATTTCAAGAAGTGAAAAAGTGAAAAGCCACAAAATCAAAAGACAAAGGAAAAAAAGAGAACCTCAGTTCAAAAATAAACTGGGGCAAATTTCAAAGAATGGCAAAAAGCCGAAAAGTCAAAAGAAGAAAGAAAATG
>NW_020862533.1:42735-67949 GCF_003713205.1 Coffea eugenioides | reverse complement strand
ATCTCTAAGTGACACTTGTCACTTCATTAAATGCATAGCTATCACTTTGTTTCCTCTCACACCAATCCACTTGGGTAACCTCTAATTATCTCTTAGCACCCGATAATTTAAACCCAGTATCCAAACTTAACCTAGTTGGCCGAATTTTTCCGAACTTTCCGCACTAGCGGGTCCCACGTCCGGTATACGCTTTGAATTTCTTAAAACCTAACCAATACTAGAAAACTCACCAAAAACTATATTTACTCATAAACAAATTATCTAGAAACTTTTTGAATAAAGAAAATGCAGAAAACATGCCAGTAACCCGAATAAAACCTAGAAAATGGGAAAAATTACGGGTTCTCACAATGGGTTAGACCTTATACCTCAACAAAAGAAGCTTGCAAGAGTAATACTTCACCTCCTCTTGGAATTTTTGGTTCCCTTAGCTTCCCAAGTTCACAACTCACACTTTAATTGGTTTAGAATTTTGGTTCCTCACTTGGATGGTTCAATTTCAAGATGAAATGGTGAAACTCTTGCTCTCTCTTTCTCTCTCTCTTAAGCTCGACCAAAATAGAAAGAAATGAAGGAAAATGAGCTAAAATGAAGGATAAAAGAACAAGGAAAAAAATTAATCAAAGAGCCATAGGGTGGTGACACTTGTCACCACCAAAGCCATGCAAATTTCTCTTTCTTTCCCTTGCATTTTTGGCCACAAATTTTGGCCAAAGCCAGTTGGAAATAAGGAGATATTTTGCTCAAATATTAATGAGCTTGTATGGTAAGAAAGTGGTGATCAAGTGGTGTGTTCAATCGGTAGTGCACGGTACACGTCGGTTTGCACCGTTTTTCCTTAAATCACACATACTAGGGTTTTTACTTCCTATTCACTAACTTTTTATCATTTCTTCTAATCACATATTATTTCTCACCAAAAAGTCACTCTTAAGCACCAAATTTGATCCTCGCTCCGTACTGGACAATTACACTACGGATACACGTGAAAACCCTAACTTGCTCCAACTTGGAAACGAAAAGTGAAAACCTTTACTTTCATGTTCATTTGCACTTATTGTGGGGTGATTGGAGGGCTATAATAAATGAATAATTTCCAAATAAAAGGGAATTTTTAAGAAAACGTGAGGGATGTTTCAATTCCATAAATTAAATTTAGGGTTTCGGTTAAAATATGAGAAATTTGAGAAAACGGTCAGTCACAAATGAAACTAGGGTTTTGATTAGACTTTATTTCTAGAATTTAGGGTTTCTAGTCAGTAAAACAAAACAATAAAATAAAGAAACCGTAATAATCTCTTTGAGGCTAAACAACAATAGTATCCTAAAAGTTGGGGTATCACAATCTCCCCTCCTTAAAAGAATTTCGTCCTCGAAATTCCAACGGGTACTAATCCAGTCAAAATAGTCCTCCAAAGTCAGTCAAGTACTAAAAATCACTCCAATCCCTTATATATGATCTTATCACTTAGTAAAGAGCCAATAGATAGCGAAACAAGTAACCAAATAGACCATGCAAAAGGGTTCGGTTCACACAACTAGCCCTGAGTTGAAACAACAAGTATATGATCTTATCACACAACAAGTATATGATCTTATCAAAATGGGCGCAGCCTAGTCGGTCTCAGGCAATTCAAGTATTTCCAATCCCTTTGATCAGTCCAATGACTAGGTTAAATGTTAGAATCATCCACACCTTAACCCTTGCCATCAAAACTCACCTCAAGTGCAATCAAGATACCGACCCTTATTCTAGCGCTCTCCACTATTTGGTACCCAAGTACAAGAATCCACAATAAGACAATTCACCACTCGAGCCGGCCGGTTCCAAGAGTAAATCACCCATATTAGAGATTCCTACCTGGCATACCTAACTATTGTCCCCAAAATACCATGATAAAGGTTTAAACCTAGAACGTTTCATGATTCGTAACTTATTCTCAAAAGAGTCCTTAATCCTTTACACCCATTCACGAAATTAGGACCATAACACTACTTGGCCCAAGCTCACTCCGCGCAGAGACCACGCGAAGTGGCTCTGATACCACCTGTAACGACCCCACCTCCCCCTAAGGCGTACCAAAGGGTTCGGCGGACCGCCTGCCCAGCTCTCGCCAAGACTCACTCACTCGCATCAATGAAAATAAGGCGCAACCTCAATAATAAACGAAATAACGGTTCCCCAGATTGGAACATACGAATACATTCATTTATATCTCAATCATCCATACAGTCCCAAATACATCAAAAGATTTAAGTTCTCAGTACATTCAACCCTAATTGAGCGACTAGTGCGAGTACAATTACAAAATTCAAAACAACTAGACTACGCTAGTCTGTACACGTCTCACGCCTCGCTCGTACCCCTGTAAGGAAAACAAATGGCGTGGAATGAGCTAAAAGCCCAGTGAGGTTCCAAATACCAAGTTAACCTTGATTTAAAAGTGCAAGTAACACGTAGCAAAGTAATGAGCATGAATAGTTCAGAAGAGTGAGCAATAATACTTCAAGTAGCAAATCTTAACGTGAGCGAGTGTAAAAGTTTTTCAAAAGAAACAATAATCACTCCAAAATATAAGGATACGGATGGCTCTCAGGAGCCAAATTCCCATTGCATCACCAGAGCTTGATCAAGTAATTGTTGACACTCCGTCAACCTTCAAGTAAGTAACCAATCCAGTAGAGCACCACTTACGCTACTCTCCGTCCACCATTCAAACCCCATACTGGGCCCAAAATCCTCAATAAACACGGGTGGTAATACTCGAGTATACCGATTAGTCAAGGAGATATCACTCCACTCGACAAACATGAGATAAAAGTACGGAGACGGGAATGAGAGGCACCTCCCACTCGGATTGAGCGTGGTACATACTGCCGCTCCGCACTTACAAAAGATAAAAGTACGGGGACAGGAATGAGAGGCACCTCCCACTCGGGTTGAGTGTGGTACATACTGTTATTCTTGGTTTTGATGATCGCAAAGGACTTTGAAATGTTTATCTAACTCTCTTCAAATATAAGTATTTTTTGCCTATCAAAGAATCAGGTACGAATATGTCAAGAAATGAAAATCAACCAAAAGAAGAAGCAAAAACAGGACACTCATGTCGGACGTCCTAAGGAATTGGTCGGACGTCCGAAAGGATGAAGATCATTAAGAAGAAGATTCTGTCGGACGCTCGTGAGGAATCATCGGACGTCCGGATGGATCGGATGTACTCCTCGGACGCACATCGAACGTGTCGGACGTCCTAAAAATTCCACGAAGATTTGATAACTCTCTGGACGACGTTCGGACACAGAAGCTCGGACGATAAAATCCCATCGGACGTCCGAACAACAACTTGACTGATTTTCGGACGATGGGATCGGACGATGACTAAGCCGTCGGACGTCCGACAGCTCCAACGGCTAGCTGACTCTTCATCTGCCTTCTATCCGTTGGAAGTATTAATGAAGCCCATTTTTGGCTCCCTTTAAATACAAACGATTCTGATTCAGAAGAGGACTTTTGCACACTTTGTTTACAAGATCTCAAGAGATATTTTAGCTAGAAAATAGTCTCCAAAGCTAGATTTGTTCTCCAAGTGGTGTGAATTTCTTGTGAGCATTTCTCTTGTGGTTGAAAGTTTCATTAGTGTAGCTTTGTTGAGGGTTATCTGAGTAATTGTAAAACTTCTTAGCTTGACTAAGTGAGGCTTAGGGCAAGGAGGAAGTGCTCCCTCCATTGTACATCTAGTTGATCATCTTTCATCAAAGAGAAGTTGCTCAACCTAGTGATTGGTCTTCAAGTTTGAGGAAAGCTTGGTAGACAATCGGTTTGATATTCTATCTTTTTCTTTTTTTGTTTAATAAAATTCCCATTGCTTATCTATACTTGTTTTTCGAATCAATATTGCTCTCTTCTTCTAATCTATTTGATTGATCATTACTAGAAAAGAAGGTAAATTTTTATTAAGCAAAAATTGCATAAATTTGATTAAGATTTTAATCAACCTAATTCACCCCCCTCTTAGGTTGTCTTTGGGCCTTACACATACTGCCTCCCCGCACTTACAAAAGATAAAAGTACGGGGACGGGAATGAGAGGCACCTCCCACTCGGGTTGAATGTGGTACATACTGCCGCCCCGCACTTACAAAAGATAAAAGTACGGGGACGGGAATGAGATGCACCTCCCACTCGGATTGAGTGTGGTACATACTGCCGCCCCGCACTTACAAATCAAGTACGAGTATATCAAGTTAATTGCAACAATAAACAAGTAAATATCAAATGAGGGCAAGTGCGATAAAGTACACTCTTGCCCGATCAAACCAATCTTATATCATTTAATCACATTGATAAAGTATTGGAAAAAAGTGTCCAGTTCAATCAGGTATTTGGAAGCACTCACCAAAATGAAGTGCCCCTAGTAATCACGTTTGGGTTATACTCCGGGTTCGGAGTCCAAATCTGCGATAAAACTTTGTTTCAGAACTTTAAAAATCAACTAAGGTTCGAAACGTAGATGTTTCGTTCAATAAGAATCAAGACATGGAAATTCACTTGGAGAATATTCGTGAAACACTCGCTCGCTTTTCAAACTATATAACTTTGTAACGTTTATACTTGGAAATGCCATTTGAGTCGAAAGTACAAGGAAAACGTATTCCTAGTAGTCATAGTTGTATTTCTCAAGGGTACAAGTTTGGCTAGGTTCTAACGTATAACCCTCGATAACCAAAGTAGCAAAGGTCCTAGATGGTCCAAATGATATTCATTTATCAACTTTACCCAAGTCGCAAGTGTATTTCTCTAGTCCTCGAGCATTAATTTGGGCAGCATGCCCTTTGTGTTTACCTAATTTTCCAGCCATTTTGGCTTCATTATTTTTCTCATTCAAACCCAAAGGTACGCACACAACCATCTAACTTCAATAGCCATCCAATAGGCTCAAGACAACACAAGGACAAAAATTCAAGTTAACAAGTGCGGAAATGAGCTTTAGTAAAAGACAGATTTGGTAGGGTTTTACGGAATGGACACATCCGAGGCTACGCTTATCGGATTGGTGTGTAACTTATACCATTTCGAAGCTAAGACAAAGTCCTACAACTTTCATGAAGATCACTTGGTCAAATTTGCATTGTAACCTAATCAAATTCCCAGTTCACAGAACCAGGTTCCAACTAATCGGCTAATTAACCGTACTACATTTAAATGGTCATATCTCAGGCTACCAAAGTCCGTTTAAGGCGTTCTTTGAGGCTTTTAAAAGCTAAGACAGAGTACTAAAAATTTCATGTTTTGGAAAATGGCTAAATCTGCACGGATCATAGTGAATAAACACAGCCAAACGGATGAACTGTCTAAAACGGATCACTGGAAATATCCTAGAGCAGCGAGGGTATTTTGGTCTTTTCACAGGTTACATTACTCCGATTGGGCTGAAATTTTGTAGGCAACTATAAAATATCATTATATACAACTTTAATGTTTTATGCCAAGCCTAATTAGGCCTCTAACATAGTGCATTGAAACCGGACAGAACTGAAGTCAAATTTTCCAGAAATCTGGAATTTTACGGTTTCAAAGGAAACTTTCTTCATTTCTTGCCTCAATCATTACCAGAACCTCTTATATAAGCTTAGATACAACATATATTATCCATACAACAAGTATAGGCAGAAATCATCAAACCCTAACTTGCATATATCACCTTAAAATCATCACAACAATTGTATCACAACTAATCTAACCAAAACATGAATTATATAACATCTTGATCAAAAATAAAAGAACCAAAGCTATGGGTTAGACCTTATTCCTCAACAAAAGAAGCTTGCAAGAGTAATACTTCACCTCCTCTTGGAATTTTTGGTTCCCTTAGCTTCCCAAGTTCACAACTCACACTTTAATAGGTTTAGAATTTTGGTTCCTCACTTGGATGGTTCAATTTCAAGATGAAATGGTGAAACTCTTGCTCTCTCTTTCTCTCTCTCTTAAGCTCGACCAAAATAGAAAGAAATGAAGGAAAATGAGCTAAAATGAAGGATAAAAGAACAAGGAAAAAAATTAATCAAAGAGCCATAGGGTGGTGACACTTGTCACCACCAAAGCCATGCAAATTTCTCTTTCTTTCCCTTGCATTTTTGGCCACAAATTTTGGCCAAAGCCAGGTGGAAATAAGGAGATATTTTGCTCAAATATGAATGAGTTTGTATGGTAAGAAAGTGGTGATCAAGTGGTGTGTTCAATCGGTAGTGCACGGTACACGTCGGTTTGCACCGTTTTTCCTTAAATCACACGTACTAGGGTTTTTACTTCCTATTCACTAATTTTTTATCGTTTCTTCTAATCACATATTAATTCTCACCCAAAAGTCACTCTTAAGCACCAAATTTGATCCTCGCTCCGCACCGGATAATTACACTACGGATACACGTGAAAACCCTAACTTGCTCCAACTTGGAAACGAAAAGTGAAAACCTTTACTTTCATGTTCATTTGCACTTATTGTGGGGTGATTGGGTAGTAGGGCTATAATAAATGAATAATTTCCAAATAAAAGGGAATTTTTAAGAAAACGTGAGGGATGTTTCAATTCCATAAATTGAATTTAGGGTTTCGGTTAAAATATGAGAAATTTGAGAAAACGGTCAGTCACAAATGAAACTAGGGTTTTGATTAGACTTTATTTCTAGAATTTAGGGTTTCTAGTCTGTAAAACAAAACAATAAAATAAAGAAACCGTAATATTCTCTTTGAGGCTAAACAACAATAGTATCCTAAAAGTTGGGGTATCACAAAGATCCTTTCAAGAACTTCAAGAAAACTTTCAAGGTTCCAAGAACCTCAAGATTGGAAGTTCCGAAGTGTTTGGAACCCCAAATACTTCCAAGAAGGTTGTCAAGAAGTTCAAGAACTCCAAGATTGTGGTCAAGAAATTCAAGAAACTCAAGATTCCTTGTAGGTTCTTTCAAGATTCACACACCACCAACAAGTTTTGCAAAATTCAGATTTGAAAACAAGTTAACAAGTTGGATAACACAAGTACAATGAGATTGAAATTTCAGACAACAAGCAACAAGTAACTTCGGATAGAAATTTAAGATAACGACGGAACACTAGATGACTCAACTTGGATAGATTTGTAAGACAACGAACGAACACAACTTCGAACAGAATTTTAAGACAAAACAAAGGGACACTAACAACTCAACTTCGGACAGAATTTTAAGATAAAACGAAGGGACACTAACGACTCAACTTCGGACAACAAGTAACAAGGCAGCGGAAAGCAATAAAGAAAACCCTAGAACGAACTAATCGAAAACAATAAAATGGATATAACGATTTGATACCTCAACCAGCTCTAAAGCCAATTGATATGTCCCTCGGTCAACTTGTTCCGAGACCCGTAGCACGACACGCCCAATGATCTAGAAGGATTATCAAACGTGTGACTGATGGAACCTAGAATCAAGAAGGACGGCGCGACTTGATTAAAGGTGGTAGAACAGTGACTCTAATTGAGGTGGATACTCAAGTAGATAGGCTGGTTTGAACAATCAAGAACGACGCGCGAGATTGATCAAGGAACCCTTGCCTTGCAAGTGAATGGAATGCTCTCGGGTTAAGAGACAAACGAAACAGTATTTTTATTCAAAAATTACGTAACCCTTTGCTCGTACATAAAATGCCTTTTTATAGGCTAGAATACTACGAGTCTAATCCATTTGGTACACGGATTCATGGACCACTAATCCTACTTAATCTAGAACATGAGTTCAGGCCTCACTGTGAGAACCCTCACTTTAAACCATAATTTTCCTTAATTACATGCCTTATTCTAAGATCTAGACCACATATTATAGGCACTTGCATTACATTCCCTATGTGTTACAACATTTCCCATGCAGTACATTCCATTTCCTTTTACTTGAAGTAAAACATTTTCTTGAGTTGGTTTTAAATAATTCACCACTTGTATTTTACCAAGTGTTCTTTTATTAGTGGTAGGGACTTTACATGAAGGATTAGAGGTGTTAAATAAGTATTGGTACATTTGGAAAGGTTAAAATATCATTAGTCAAAGATTAAGGGAGGATTGGACAAGAATGGGGCCAAGTGGCAAAACCCTAGCCATGGATCTTGTTTGACCAAAGGTTAGAAGATAATTTAAACCATCTTGGAGCTTTCTTTCCCTTAGGTTGGCCAAACTTCATAGCTCCAAAAAGAAAAAGAGAGAGCTCCATATTCTTGCTTTCAAACCCTAGATGATCAAGAGTAAAAACCAAAAGAGAAAGATCTTGAGTTAGTGAGAAACTTTCCTCCAACCCTAAGTGCTTGATTCAAGCTTGAAGCTTTCATTTTGGTGGATTGATTTGGTGGTTCAAGCTTCCTACAAGAAAGGTAAATATTCTTTAAATGATAGTTTTATGGTGTTTTATCATGTACTTTAAGTTTTAATGGTAAACTACAAGTTGTTTGGTTGAGATTTGGGGTTAATCTCTTGGATTAAACAAGTAATAGTTGAGTTAGTTAGTATGCCTACCAAGTGTTTGATGAAATGTTTGAACCTTGTTCATGGTTGTTTATGAAGTATTTACGTTTTAAACCTCTTTTGAGTTAGATTTAACACTTGATATGTTGAAACGAATGTGGTCGTAACTGAGATACTTGATGTTTGACTACTGCATTGCTTGACAGGTGAGTGTTCCACTACCTGCTACCTGTTATGTGAAATATCTGAATACTTGAAATACTTGATTTGCGACTATTTGAGCCAAACACTGTTTTGATAAAAATGGAGGCGAGCGTATACTTTATCGCACTCGACCTCCCTTGTTTCCACTGAGGCTCTATATACTGTTATTGTGAGATGTGATATCTCTATATATGACTGTGTTTGAGTTGCTTGGGTGATATCCCATCAACTACTGCTACTGTTTGGGTACCCAATCTCATAGGTGAATCGGTCGTATCGAGCCAGCAAGGGCTTGGTCAAGAAGGCCGATAAACCTTGGGGACTGTTTACTATACACTGGAAATCAGTATACTCGAATGTTACCAAACTACTGTTTGTGGCGTGCGGGCCCGTTAGGGGGTTCTACGGACTTACATTCTATGAATACAAACGTTGACGGAGGGTCAACGGATCCAGTTATGATCAAGCTTCAGTGGTTATTGGCTTTTGAAAGCCACCCGTATCCTTGAATTGAACTGTGATTAAACTACTATCTTACTGTACCGTGTTTATTTAATTATTTTGTGACCTTATTTGGCTATGTGTTTACTTGTTTTACTTGGAACCTCACTGGGCGTTAGCTCACTCCACTCCCTTTATTTTCCTTAACAGATCGGGGATGGATTTGATCAATAGCTTTCTTAGCTTTACATTGTTTTGGACTTGTATTTGAGATTGTAACCTTTTGTTTAAGTAGACCTTACTTTTGACTCCTGTAAGCTTAAACCTATAAGTTCGACTCTTGTTATGTAAGTTTATGTGTGAAGTGGTAAGTTGTCATTTGGCTATACGTATACTAAGCTTTTGGATTGTTGGTGAAGTGATTATGTTTTATTTAGGGTTACACTGTGACGACCCCACCTCCCCCTAAGGCGTACCAAAGGGTTCGGCGGATTGCCTGCCCAACTCTCGCCAGGACTCACTCACTCGAATCACGTGTATACATCCATGAACCATAAATAACATCGCAATTCAAGCTTATAATTTACATTGATGAACAAAATCAAGGTACAAAGTCTCCATATACCCAAACTAGTTCAAAGCGTATACAATCCAAATGCAAAACATTCTATTCGAGTAATAGCGCGAGTACAGGACAACAGTCAAAAGTCAACAACTAGACTACGCTAGTCTTTACATGTCTCACGCCTCGCTTGTACCCCTGTAAGGAAAACAAAACTAACGGAGTGAGCCAAAGCTCAGTGAAGTTCCAAATATCAAATTGGCCATCAAGCAAAGTAATAGCAGAGCAATAGTGAAATAGCGAGCAAACAAGTCAAATCAGCGAAATAGCACTTCAGATAGTCAAGAAATATCTAGTTCTCATTCACATATAAGGATACAGTGACTCAGATCTTGGTTCCATTCCAGCTTGATCGGTCGGTAGTTGACACTCCGTCAACTTTCAAGTAATAACTAGTCCAAAAGTAAAACCCCACTTCACGCCAGTCTCCGTCCACCGATCAACCCCCTTCTCCGGGCCCGCACGCCACACGAAACATGGGTGGTAATACTCGAGTATACCGTTTAGCCGAGGAGATAACACTCCACTCGACATAACTAGTTACCCAGGGTTCCTTATCTAATCGACCAGACCCTTGCCGGCTCGACTCGATTAACTAGCCACAGGGTTTCTGGAATTCCAGGCAGGAAATAACTCATATACATGTATAGCGAATCAAGTGTAATTAACAACCAAGAACAAGTCATGTTAGGACAAGTGCGGTAAAGTACACCCTTGCCCTATCATTCATTCATGATGTACTCGGGTAGGTCAAGTAGGAAACACATGTATTAAGTGCAATCGGATATTTGGAAGCACTTACCAAAATGTAGTGCCTCAAGTATTAACGTTCAGTTATACTCCAGGTTTGGAGTCCAGATCTGCGATAAAATTTCAGTTTGAGAACTTTGAAACATGACCAAGATTCGAAACTTAAACGTTTCATTGAATAAGAATCAAATAATTAAGGTTCATTTGGAAGACATTCGCGAAACACTTGCTCGCTTTTCAAACTGGAAGATTTTGTAGCAATTATACTTGGAAATAACATTTGAGTCGAAAGTGCAAGGAAAACGGTTTTACATTGGTTATTATGTCTTTTCCTCAAGGGTACAAGTTCGGCTAGGTTTTAACGTATAACCCTCGATAACCAAGGTAGCCAAAGTCCTAGATGGCCCAAGTGATATTCATATCAACTCTACCCAAGTCGCAAGTGTATTTCTATAGTCCTTGAGCGTAAATTTGGGTAGCATGCCCTTTGTGTTTACCTAATTTTCCAGCCATATTGGCTTCATTATTTTTCTCATTCAAGCCCAAGTCTATACACAACACAAATGCATTTCAATAGCTGTTCCATAGTCTCAAGACAATACAAGGACATAAATCAACTAATAACAAATGCGGAAATGAAGTTTACAAAAGACAGATTTGACGAGTTTTTACGGAAAGAACACATCTGAGGCTATAGAAAAGTTTTCCTCTCCCTCTCTCTCGGCCAAGCAGCAGAAAAAATGAAGAAGAAAGATGGCTCCAAGGTGATAAGAAGGTAGAAAAGTTATTTGGTCAATGGCCCTTAGGTGGCCAACAAGTGGCTTCACCACCACCACTCATTTTTTTTTCTTTTCCTTGCTATTTTGGTCCATATTTTCGGTCAAGGCCAGCTGGAATTGAGGAGATATTTTGCTCAAGTGTTAATGAGCTCATGTGGTAAGAAAGTGGTGGTCAAGTGGTGCGTTCAGTCGGTAGTGCTGGAATTGAGGAGATATTTTGCTCAAGTGTTAATGAGCTCATGTGGTAAGAAAGTGGTGGTCAAGTGGTGCGTTCAGTTCGGTAGTCCACGGTACCCGTCGGTTCGCACCGTTTTTCCTTAAATATTATTTACTACCTTTTTACTTCCTATTCACTAACTTTTTATCATTGCACCGTACCGGATAATTACACTACGGAAAAATGTGAAAACCCTAACTTGCTCCAATCTTGAAAACGAAAAGTGAAACCTTGCTTTCTAGGTTCATTTGCACTTATTATGGAATGATTGGGTAGTAGGGCTATAATAAATGAATAATTTCCAAATAAAAGGGTATTTTTGAGAAAAATATAAGAAATTTGCGAGTCCTCACACTCTCTCCCCCTTAAAAGAATTTTGACCTCGAAATTCATACCTTTCGTCGTGAACAGGTCGGGATATTTTTTCTTGCATGTCCTTTTCTAGCTCCCAAGTTGCTTCTTCCACTTCATGATGCTTCCATAGAACCTTTACTAAAGAAATCTGCTTGTTTCTCAGGTCCTTCACCTTCCGATCCAAGATTTGAATGGGTCGTTCTTCATAGGTTAAGGACTCGTCGAGTTCAACATCTTCGGTGGCAAAATGTGAGTCGGATCCGGATGGTATTTCTTAAGCAAAGAAACATGGAAAACGTCATGGATCCTAGACAAACTAGCTGGTAACTCAAGTCGGTAAGCCACCGTTCCTATTCGCTGGAGTATATTGAAAGGTCCTATGTATCGTGGTTGCAACTTTTTCCCTTTTCCTGCTCTAATCTTTCCTTTTCAATGGGGTAATCCGAAGAAACACTTTATCCCCTATCTCAAACTCCAAATCCTTCCTCCGATGATCGGCATAACTTTTCTGTCGGCTTTGGGCTGTTTGAAGTCTCTGGCGGATCACCTTTACCCGTTCTCGTAGCTTCCTCAACCCATGGTATTGTAGTCGGATCTATAATCTTTCCCTCTCCTACTTCATCCCAATGGATTGGGGATCGACATCGTCGTCCATACAAGGCTTCATATGGGGCCATTTGAATAGAGGAATGATAACTATTGTTATATGCAAATTCAACCAAGGTTAAGTATCGGCTCCAACTTCCTCCAAAGTCCACAATACAGGCTCTCAGCATATCCTCAAGAGTTTGAATGGTTCTCTCAAATTGTCCATCAGTTTGCGGGTGATATGTTGTACTATAATTCAACTTAGTTCCTAGAGCCTCTTGCAATTTCTGCCAGAATCGGGATACAAATCTAGGGTCTCTATCGGATACAATACTTACTAGTACCCCGTGTAGTCTCACCACTTCATCCATATAAAGTTTGGCAAGTTTCTCCAAAGAATATTTCATATTTACTGGCAGGAAATGTGCAGTCTTAGTTAATCGATCCACTATTACCCAAATTGCGTCATGCCCCTTTTGTGTTCGTGGCAACCTTGATACAAAATCCATCGTTATGTGCTCTCATTTCCATTCAGGGATCTCTAAAGGCTGTAACAGACCGGACGGTTTTTGATGCTCAGCTTTCACTTGTTGGCACGTAAGACACTTTTGTACAAACTGGGCAATCTCCGCCTTCATTTTCTCCCACCAATACAGACTTTTGAGATCTTGGTACATCTTATTATTCCCTGGGTGCACCGTATACCTAGAGCGGTGTGATTCCTCCAAAATCTCCCTTTTTAACTCCTCCTCCCTAGGTACAACGATACGATTTCAGAACTTTAAGATTCCATCAGGACCTAGGTTAAAGTTAGGCAACTCCCCTTTCTTCACCTTTTCCACCCACTTTTGCACCATCGGGTCCTTCACTTGGCTCTCTTTAATTCGATCCAAGAGTGTCGACTTCACCTCAATATTTCCAAAAATCACCTTCTTCGGTTCCAGACGAGGTTTCCACTCACAAACATCTTCTAACAAGCTCCACTCTCTCACCATGGAACTTGCTAGTTGAATTTTTCGGCTTAAAGCATCTGCTACAACGTTGGCCTTTCCGAGATGATAGTTAATCGTGCAATCGTAATCTTCTAAGAACTCCACCCACCGACGTTGTCTTAGATTTAGCTCCTTCTGAGAAAACAGATACTTAAGGCTCTTGTGATCCGTATATACCTCGAAAGTCACACCGTATAGATAATGTCGCCATTTTTTTAAAGCAAACACAACAGCTGCAAGCTCCAAGTCATGGGTTGGATAGTTCTGCTCATGAGGTTTTAACTTTCGAGACGCATAGGCAATCACATTCCTATTTTGCATCAACACGCACCCTAGCCCTTCTTTTGAAGCATCGGTATAAACCGTATAGCTATCGTTCCCACTGGGCAAAGCAAAAACTGGAGCCATAGTCAATTGTTTCTTAAGCTCCTGGAAACTACTCTCACACTTAACATCTCAAATATACTTTCTCGTTTCTTGGTGAAGTTAGTCAAGGGTCCCGTGTGAGGACCCGTACTTTTCTTAATTGCACGTTTTCTGCATTTTCTTTATTAGAAAATTTTTCTTGATCAATTTTATGAGTAAATATAGTTTTTAAATGATTTTTCTAGTATCGGTTAGTTATTGAGAGATTAAGAGTGTATACCGGATGTGGGACCCACTAGGGCGAAAAGTTCGGAAAAATTCGACCAATTAGGTTAAGTTCCGGATACTGGGTGAAATTTATCGGGTGTTAAGAGATAAGTAGAGGATGAGATGTGATTGATGTGAGAGGAAACAAAAGGATAGAAATGCATTTAATGGAGTGACAAGTGTCACACTTCCATTGGTTGAAGCCTAAGACAACTATTCACCTTTTTGACCTTTCTTTACCATTTGATTAAATATCTCAAAATTGACCAAATATTCACTCTTTCTTTCTCCATGTTGGCCGGCCATCTTGAGCTTAAGAGGGAAGAAAACTCTTCAAACTTTTAGCTACCATCTAGTGCAAATCATCCAAACCAATTGCTGAAATTTGTTTCTACTCCATAAAATCCCTCCATTTGGTGCTAGTAAGTGATTTTGTGAAAGTGTTCAAGGAAGCTAAGGTGTCCTACAACTCCTTCTCTCTTGTTTACTAGGTAAGTGGTGATTGAACTTCCTCCTACACTTAATGATGCTTAATTTGTGCCTAGTGGTGGCTAAAGTGCTGAAATTTGTGGTTTATTTCTTGGTTTGAGATGAATTGGTGAAGTTTTCAATTTATTGAGGAATTTTCTGGTTTAATGTGATCATGATGTTGTGGTTATCTATGATGGTTGGTTATGAAGGGTAATGACTCTAGTAGGTGTAAATGATTGGTAATTACAACCAATTTTGGATTTGGAAGGAAATGTGAAAAGTTAGGGTTTCATAACCCCCTTTCTGTCCGGTTTTGTATCATATGGTTAGAGGCCGAGTTGGCCTTTTCTTAAAACATGAAAGTTGTAGGTATTGATGTTTTTGAGGTGCCTGTAAAATTTCAGGTCTTTTAGAGTAGTGTAAAGTGATAAATGTCGATTTTACTGTTGCTGTTCTGGGTTCGTCAGGATGGCCGAACTGCGTTTGTAATTGGCTGTTTTGACTGGAATTGCGTTGGATTTGGTGGTTGAGGTCTTCTGATGAAATGTATATTGATGTCCTAGCTATAATATGCCTTTGGAATTTCTGCATTCGGACCTGTATAGACTGAGTTGGACTAATTACAGCATAGTGTAATTTGTAAACCTGCAATTAAGGTTCTGGTTTGGTATTTTGCATATTTGACCTAGTTGTGCTAGGATTTTGACTGAGTGGCCTTCTACATTGTTGTAGCCCTGTCTTTTAGCTTCGATATGGTGGGTCTTACACCCTCATCCGATAAGCGTAGCGCAATTTGTGCCATTACCGCAAACTGAGGACAAAACTGTTTTTATCCGAAAATGTTTCTAACTTGCTTTTCGTATTTATTTTGTATTGATATGACTTGTAAGCCTAGTGAATGGCTTTTGGATGAGATTCTTCTATATGAGATGAATGGTAATATCTTTTCTCTTGTTTAATATTAGGTTTTATTGGTGACTGAGGGGAATACCCGGTGGGGTATTTTGAACGTTGTTTTGCATAACTAGGTGAGTGTTCCTTGTTTGTTACGTTTCATGATTATATGGCTTGTTTGAATGATTGATAACATGTTAAATGCTTTCAATGATTGCTAAACGAGTTTTCGAGGCGAGTGTGTACTTTATCGCACTTAGCCTAAATGATTGTGAAATTTTAATGATTGAGCGATTGAAATGTTAATTGTGCATGAATGTAAGCCTTTTGGGCTGAACTGGCCATTGCCCCTTGTTACCGGTCGTCTCGAGCCAGAAGCGGACTCGGTCGGGCGATTAGGGACTTGGGTGAACGTTTCGGTATACTCGAGTATTACCTTGTAGGTTGGTGGAGCCTGGCCAAAAGCCAGGGACGGGGTGAATGAATGAATGAACGAATGTATGAACGAGGGGTTTTATTTATACAAAATGCAATTTCAAATGAGTGAAGGTAGGGGGAATGAAAGGAGAATGAACGAATGAACGAATGGCTCCTTGTGAGGCCGTATCCTTTTAACGAATGTGTTTATCGCTTTCACTTATACTTGTATCTGGAATTCTTGGTTATCTGTACTGAATGCATGGAACTGCTTGTTTGTCTATGTGATCGGAACCTCACTGAGCTTTCCAGCTCATCCCTTTAGTTTTGTTTTCCTTAACAGGGGAAGGCGTGCAAGGACGAGAGCCTGTATAGACTAGCTGGGTCTAGGTCTTGATTTTCTTTTGTTATGGTTCTCGCCCTAGCTTTTGGCAAGGGTCGGATGTATGAAGTATTGAGAACTTTTGTACCCCTTTGTTTTTTGTAAGTCCTTTGAGATTGGAATGTATATAAGTTCTACTTTAAGTTTTGGATTCGTGTCCTATGTACTCCTGTAGTAATGAATTGGATCCTGGTTTGCTCTCTATTGAGGTTTGATTTCTGATTTGATTTCTGATTTGTTTGAATGAACAACTGAGTCCCGGCGAGAGCTGGGTAGGCGGCCCGCCGAACCCTTTGGTTCGCCTTAGGGGAAAGTGGGGCTGTTACATCCCGCAATTCTCGAGAAGTTCTTTATAAATCGGCGGTAGTACCCTGCTAGACCTAGAAAACTTCGCACCTCTGTGGGATTTTCTGGCCGCTTCCATTTGGCCACAGCTTCCACTTTCGCCGGGTCTACAACAAGCCCATCTTTTGAAATTACATGACCTAGGAATGCCACTTTTTCCAGCCAAAATTCACACTTGCTGAATTTAGCGGACAATTGGTGTTCTCTTAGGGTTTGCAGCACTATCCGCAAGTGTTGTTCATGCTCCTCCCTAGACTTTGAATATACTAGGATATCATCAATAAACACCACTACAAACCTATCCAAGTAAGGTTTAAACACTCGATACATTAAATCCGTGAACGCTGCTGGGGCATTGGTTAAGCCAAAAGGCATTACCGCAAACTCAAAATGCCCATATCGAGTGTTCAACGCCGTTTTTGGTACATCCTCCTTTCTGATTCTCAACTGATAGTACCCTTGTTGAAGATCCAATTTAAAAAACACCACAGCCCCTTGTAACTGATCAAACAACTCATCGATGTGGGGCAAAGGATACTTATTCCTAACAGTTACTGCATTTAGCCCTCGATAGTCAATGCATAACCTTAAACTTCCGTCCTTCTTTTTAACAAATAATACTGGAGCTCCCTACGGCGACTCGCTCTCATGTATGAACCCCCGTTCTAGCAAGTCTTGCAATTGCACCTTTAATTTCTTAAGCTCAGCAGGTGCCATACGATAAGGGGTTTTCGAAATAGGAGTAGTTCTGGGTACTAGGTCAACCTTAAATTCAATCTCCCTTTCGGGTGGCAGAGACTCTAACTTCTCCGGAAATACGTCCGGGTATTCACTGATTACTGGCATGTCTTCCAACTTAATCTTTTCTCCCGGAGTGTTAATTAGAAAAGCTAAGTAACCGTGTGCCCCACGACTAAGCAATTTCCTAGCCCTTATTCCCGAAATGAGCGAAGATGAGGCTAACATACCCTCACGTCTAACTTCAAAGTTGCCTCACCTGGTATGCAAAACTCTACCACTTTCATCCTACAATCTACCCGAGCATGGTAATGAGCTAGCCAATCCATACCTAGAATGACATCGTACCCCTTAATGGCTAGACTAATGAGGTCGACTACTAATTTCCGTTCGCCAACCCAAATATCACAATTTCGGTACACCTCATTTGCAAGTAAAATTTGATTACCCGTAGGTGTTCTTACTTCTAAGTCATAAGGTAACCTTTCGACTTTCAGGTCAATTCCAAGCATAAATGCAGGATTAACAAAAGAATGAGTAGCACCGGGGTCTATTAAAATTTTTGCTAACCGGTGAAAAACAGGGATCGTACCTTCTACTACCTCCGTTGGTTCAGGTACGGATTGTTGGTCCAGCGAATACACTCTGGCCGGTACCCTCGACCTGGTCCCTCCGACATTGGTCGGCTTTGGGTTTGACCTAGCAGTCGACTGAGTATCACTGATCAATGGGCAGTTGACTATCTGGTGTTCCACACTTCCACATCTTAAGCACTTCTGAGCCTTTCTCCAGCACTCATCCTCTGTGTGGTTCGGTTTTTCACAATATCCGCATGTTACTCGGGGAGTAGAGGTCTGGCCTCCCTGGGGAACTCCTCTACCTTGTCCCCTACCACTTTGGCCTCCCTTCTGGGCACCTCCTCTCGGAGCACCTCCCCTAAATGTACTCGAAAACCGTCCACCTCCAGTCCCACGACCGGATTTAGCAGGTGGCATGCTCCAATCACTCCGCACTGACCCTTGGGCTCCACTAGGTCCCCCTTTTCGTTTGGCGTGGAAATTCTTACTTGCGCCCTGGCAGTCTCTATCCTTAGGGCCTTCTCCAACACCTCCGTAAACGTATTAATTTGGGCTGCCACCAAGGCTTCTTGTAACTCCACATTTAGCCCTTGCACAAACCTCCGTATTTTTCTTTGCTCCGTACCTATCAGTTCGGGAGAAAATTTGGACAATTTTGTAAACTGAGTTTCATACTCAGCCACACTCAACATTCCCTGACGGAGTTTAATGAAATCGTCCTCTCTCTTCTCCTGGACGATAGGTGGAAGGTATTTCTCGTTAAACTCCCGTACAAAGTTTAACCAGGTCCATGCAGTCCCCTCTCGCTCCCACTTGTCCCTCACTACATTCCACCAAGCTCTAGCTGGCCCCTCGAACTGGAAAACAGCGAATTGTACTTGCCTCTCCTCTGTATAGTTGAAGGCGGGAAAGACGTTAATCAGGGCCTCCAGCCATTTCTCGGCTCCGTCCAGGTCTGGTCCTCCTAAGAACTTGGGTGGAGAGAACTTCTGGAATCTCTCTAAGGCCCTATCCTGCCCCATATCGGGGTCCCTAGGTTGATTTACAGGGGCTTGGCCCTGTTGTTCCACTAAACGGGCCAGAATATTGGTCATTTGCTGGATAGCAGTTGCCACTTGATCTCCCCCTGCAGCCTGGGGTTCAGGTTGTGTCTTAATCGTTGCCTCTCTCTTCTCTCTCGATTCTTGGACTGGTTCCTGCGCTTATCTATCCCCACGGCCCCGACTAGGACCGCGTCCTCGGTTAGTTCCCCTGGTTTGACTTCTTCTACCCTTCATGTTTTCGATTTAACTAACTATAAACATATAAACGAGGTAAGGTATGGCTCGTATAGTACGTTGCAAAAGAATAAATAAGGCAATAAAATGCATAATAAACAAGTACTTTATATACATAGCAAACAAGTCATATATACATGCCAACCTAGGCAAGTCAAAGGCTATACTAGCCAAGGAACATAGAACAAAAAAAGCCCTATTTACATCCACCATGACACGTCAAGGTCAAAAACAAAAGGAAACGTGTCATCCAACTATGTTCCTAACTATCCCACAAAAGAAACCCCCTCAACTCTAACAAGTCGTCCGGCTAGATGCCGACCCAACAGACTCCGAGGATGCACTCGGCTCCTCCTCCGGGTCCTCCTTAGGATCCTCCTCTGGATCCTCCCCAGGAGCACCAGGAGCGCCTAGAACTATAGGCGCTTGACCCTCTCCGGCCAAATCCTGAAGCACATCATCCACTAGTGCCTCGCACTCAGTCAGGATGTGGCCGGTCCGGTCTCTAACATCCGCAACCACTCGCATAAGGTGTCCAGTCGTCGCCTGAGCCTGCTCGCGGAAGGCATCCGTCCGCTGCTGCTCCTCCAACATCGAGGCCTCCAACTCTCGGATCCTAGCTCCCTGGTCTCGGAGAGTAGCCCGGAGACGCTCAATCTCCGAATGGCACCTACGATTGGCGCTACCGAATCGTCGCCGCTCGTCATCCACGGCAAGCACTACTCGATCAGGGTAGGAGTAGGTCTTTCAGCAGTCGTAGCGTCAGATCTTGCGAGTTGGGGACCACCGCTGCACTGGCCCACCGGGGCTCTCCTAATATGTGATCACGCGGCAAACAGGCCCCTCCAAATGTGGCTCGTCAATAGGGGCATCAGTAGGCGCGTCAGGTATATCAGTAGGCACAGGCTGGGACGGCCCAGCACTCCCAGAGGCATCAGTACCCGCCATAACCTAGGTTTGCAAGTAACATTACAAAAGTAAGTACACGAGACGTAGAAAACAAGGCTAAAGGCTAAGCTCAAGAATAAAACCCTAGCCTATCGTATCAAGCACTCAATCTATCCAGATCAATTCACAACCTAGGCTCTGATACCACCTGTGACGACCACACCTCCCCCTAAGGCGTACCAAAGGGTTCGGCGGACTGCCTGCCCAGCTCTCGCCAGGACTCACTCACTCGAATCACGTGTATACATCCATGAACCATAAATAACATCGCAATTCAAGCTTATAATTTACATTGATGAACAAAATCAAGGTACAAAGTCTCCATATACCCAAACTAGTTCAAAGCATATACAATCCAAATGCAAAACATTCTATTCGAGTAATAGCGCGAGTACAGGACAACAGTCAAAAGTCAACAACTAGACTACGCTAGTCTTTACACGTCTCACGCCTCGCTCGTACCCCTATAAGGAAAATAAAACTAACGGAGTGAGCCAAAGCTCAGTGAAGTTCCAAATATCAAATTGGCCATCAAGCAAAGTAATAGCAGAGCAATAGTGAAATAGCGAGCAAACAAGTTAAATCAGCGAAATAGCACTTCAAATAGTCAAGAAATATCTAGTTCTCATTCACATATAAGGATACAGTGACTCAGATCTTAGTTCCATTCCAGCTTGATCGGTCGGCAGTTGACATTCCGTCAACTTTCAAGTAATAACTAGTCCAAAAGTAAAACCCCACTTCACGCCAGTCTCCGTCCACCGATCAATCCCCTTCTCCGGGCCCGCACGCCACACGAAACACAGGTGGTAATACTCGAGTATACCGTTTAGCCGAGGAGATAACACTCCACTCGACATAACTAGTTACCCAGGGTTCCTTATCTAATCGACCAGACCCTTGCCGGCTCGACTTGATTAACTAGCCACAGGGTTTCAGGAATTCCAGGCAGGAAATAACTCATATACATGTATAGCGAATCAAGTGTAATTAACAACCAAGAACAAGTCATGTTAGGACAAGTGCGGTAAAGTACACCCTTGCCCTATCATTCATTCATCATGTACTCAGGTAGGTCAAGTAGGAAACACATGTATTAAGTGCAATCAGATATTTGGAAGCACTCACCAAAATGTAGTGCCTCAAGTATTCACGTTCAGTTATACTCCAGGTTTGGAGTCCAGATCTGCGATAAAATTTCAGTTTGAGAACTTTGAAACATGACCAAGATTCGAAACTTAAACGTTTCATTCAATAAGAATCAAATAATTAAAGTTCATTTGGAAGACATTTGCGAAACACTTGCTCGCTTTTCAAACTGGAAGATTTTTTAGCAATTATACTTGGAAATAACATTTGAGTCGAAAGTGCAAGGAAAACGGTTTTACATTGGTTATTATGTCTTTTCCTCAAGGGTACAAGTTCGGCTAGGTTTTAACGTATAACCCTCGATAACCAAGGTAGCCAAAGTCCTAGATGGCCCAAGTGATATTCATATCAACTCTAGCCAAGTCGCAAGTGTATTTCTATAGTCTTTGAGCGTAAATTTGGGCAGCATGCCCTTTGTGTTTACCTAATTTTCCAGCCATATTGGCTTCATTATTTTTCTCATTCAAGCCCAAGTCTATACACAACACAAATGCATTTCAATAGCCGTTCCATAGGCTCAAGACAATACAAGGACATAAATCAACTAATAACAAATGCAGAAATGAAGTTTACAAAAGACAGATTTGACGGGTTTTTGCGGAAAGAACACATCTGAGGCTACGCTTATCGGATTGGTGTGAAACTTATACCATTTCGAAGATAAGAAGAAGTCCTACAACTTTCATGAAGATCACTTAGTCAAATTTCCAATGTAACCTAATCAAATTCCCAGTTCACCGAACCAGGTTCCAACTAATCGGCTAATTAACCGTACTACATTTAAATGGCCATATCTCAGGCTACCAAAGTCCGTTTATGGCATTCTTTGAGGCGTTTAAAAGCTAAGACAGAGTACTAAAACTTTAATGTTTCGGAAATTGGCTAAATCCGCACGGATTATAGTGAATAGATACGGCCAAAAGACTGAACTGTCTAAACGGAACACTGGAAGGCAACCTAGGGCAGTGAGGGTATTTTAGTCTTTTCACAGGATACATTGCTCCGATGAGTTGAAATTTTGTAGGGAACTATAAAATACCATTATCTACAGCTTTCATGTTTTATTCCAAGCCTAATTCGGCCTCTAACCACATGAAATGGAACAGGACAGAACAGGGTGAAATTTTTCCAGAAATCTGGAATTTTTGGTTTCAATGTAACTTTTTCATTTTGCTTCAATTGCTACCAAAATCCCCCTATTTAATCTAAACACAACATATAATTACCATTCATCAAGTATAGGCAGCAATCCTTCAAACCCTAATTCATGTAACTAAAAGTAAAAACACCCAAAACATGATAACAACCATCATTCACCACAAATTTGAGGTTCTAAGCTAATATAAACAAGATCAAGAGTAAGAAATGGGGAAATCATCATCCTTACCTTGCTTAAGTGTCTTCCAAGAGCAACCCTAGTTCTTCCTTTCAAAATTTCACCAATACTTCACTAGCTAAACACCCAAGGATGACTTTAATCGGTTTGTTTTCTTTGTTTCCTCACTTGCTGACTAGATTCAAGAAGAAATGGAGCAACTTTCCCTTGGTGTTTTCCTCTCCCTCTCTCTCGGCCAAGCAGCAGAAAAAATGAAGAAGAAATATGGCTCCAAGGTGATAAGAAGGTAGAAAAGTTATTTGGTCAATGGCCCTTAGGTGGCCAACAAGTGGCTTCACCACCACCACTCATTTTTTTTTCTTTTCCTTGCTATTTTGGTCCATATTTTCGGTCAAGGCTAGCTGGAATTGAGGGGATATTTACGGAGGTTCTGGAGAAGGCCCAAAGGATAGAGACTGCTAGGGCGCAAGTGAGAAATTTCCACACAAAACGGAAAGAGGTACCTAGTGGAGCCCAAGGGTCAGTGCGGAGTGATCGGAACACGCCACCTGCTAAATCCGGTCGTGGGGCTGGAGGTGGACGATTTTCGAGTGCATCTAGGGGAGGTGCTCGGAGAGGAGGTGTCCAGAGGGTAGGCCAAAGTGGTAGGGGACAAGGTAGAGGCATTCCGTAGGGGAGGCCAAACCTCCACTCCCCGAGTAACGTGCGGATATTGTGGGAAACCGAACCATACAGAGGATGAATGTTGGAGAAAGGCTCGGAAGTGCCTAAGGTGTGGAAGTACGGAGCACCAAATAGTCAACTGCCCGTTGATCAGAGATACTCAGTCGACTGCCAGGTCAAACCCAAAGCCGACCAATGTCGGAGGGACCAGGTCGAGGGTACCGGTTAGAGTGTATTCGCTGGACCAACAATCCGTGCCTGAACCAACGGAGGTAGTGGAAGGTACGATTCCTATTTTTCACCGGTTAGCCAAAATTTTGATAGACCCCGGTGCCACTCAATCTTTTGTTAACCCTACATTTATGCTTGGAATTGACATGAAAGTTGAAAGTCTACCTTATGACTTAGAAGTAAGAACACCTACGGGTAATCAAATTTTACTTGCAAATGAGGTGTACAGAAATTGTGATATTTGGGTTGGCGAACGGAAATTAGTAGTCGATCTCATTAGTCTAGCCATTAAGGGGTACGATGTCATTCTAGGTATGGATTGGCTAGCTCATTACCATGCTCGGGTAGATTGTAGAATGAAAGTGGTAGAGTTTTACATACCAAGTGAGACAATTTTGAAGTTAGACGTGAGAGGTATGTTAGCCTCATTTGAGAATAAGGCTACGGAGAAAAATTGTTAGTCGTGGGGTGGCCACGGTTATCCTCTAGCTTTTCTAATTAACACTCCGGGAGAGAAGATTAAGTTGGAGGACATGCCGGTAATCCGAGAATATCCGGACGTATTTTCGGAGGAGTTGGGGTCGTTTCCACCGAAAGGGAGATTGAATTTAAGGTTGATCTAGTACCCGGAACTACTCCCATCTCTAAAACCCCTTATCGAATGGCACCTGCTGAGCTTAAGGAGTTAAAGGTGCAATTGCAGGACTTGCTAGAACGGGGATTCATACATGCGAGCGAGTCACCATGGGGAGCTCCAGTGCTATTTGTTAAAAAGAAGGACGGGAGTTTAAGGTTATGCATTCATTATCGAGGACTGAATGCAGTAACTGTTAAGAATAAATATCCTTTGCCCCACATCGATGAGTTGTTTGATCAGTTACAAGGGGTTGTGGTGTTTTCTAAATTGGATCTTCGACAAGGGTACTATCAATTGAGAATTAGAAAGGAGGATGTGCCAAAAACAGCGTTTAACACTCGATATGGGCATTTTGAGTTTGCGGTAATGCCTTTTGGCTTAACCAATGCCCCAGCAGCGTTCGTGGATTTAATGCATCGAGTGTTTAAACCTTACTTGGATAGGTTTGTAGTGGTGTTTATTGATGATATCCTAGTATATTCGAAGTCAAGGGAGGTGCATGAACAACACTTGCGAATAGTGCTGCAAACCCTAAGAGAGCACCAATTGTTCGCTAAGTTCAGCAAGTGTGAATTTTGGCTGGAAAAAGTGGCGTTCCTAGGTCATATAATTTCAAAGGATGGGTTTGCTGTAGACCAGGCGAAAGTGGAAGCTGTAGCCAAATGGAAGCGACCAGAGAATCCCACAGAGGTGCGAAGTTTTCTAGGTTTAGCAGGGTACTACTGCCGATTTATAAAGAACTACTCGAGAATTGCGGGACCCTTAACTAACTTGACAAAGAAACAAGGAAAGTACATCTGGGATATGAAGTGTGAGAGTAGTTTCCAAGAATTTAAGAAGCAATTGACTATGGCTCCAATTTTAGCTTTGCCCAATGGGAACGATAGTTACACGGTTTATATCGATGCTTCAAAAGAGGGGCTAGGGTGCGTGTTGATGCAAAATAGGAATGTGATTGCCTATGCGTCTCGAAAGTTAAAACTTCATGAGCAGAACTATCCAACCCATGACTTGGAGCTTGCAACTGTTGTGTTTGCCTTGAAAAAATGGCGACATTATCTATACGGTGTGACTTTC
>NW_020862533.1:0-34805 GCF_003713205.1 Coffea eugenioides | reverse complement strand
ATCGCAGTTTTCGCATTCTGTCCAAAGCAGAACAGCTACAGTAATTTCGTCATAACTCACTCCACACTAATCCAAATGCCCTGAAATTTTACAGGCATCTCCATCACATCAATACCTACAACTTTCATGTTTTGAGCAAAGTCAAATTCGGCCTCTAACCCTATGATCAAAAACCGGACAGAATTGGGAAATTAAGAACCCTAACTTTTCAATTTCACACCAAATCCAAAATTGATTACATTTAACCACATTTCACATCCACTAGAGCCATTATAGTCCATTGCTAATCATCACAAACAACCACACCATCATAATCCAATTAAACCAGAAAAATCATCATAAAATGGAAAACTTCACCAAATCAATTCCAACCAAGATAAAAACCAGAAATTTCAGCACTCTTATCACTAGTAAGCACAACATAAGCATCATTAGGTGTAGTAGGGTGTTTCAAGCTTCACTTACCAAGAAACAAGAGAGAGGAGGATGTTGAACACCTTAATCCTTCAAACAAAGTTCACCAACACACTAACTAGCACTAGAAAGAAAGTTTTTATGGAGTAGAACTAACTTAAGCACTTGATTTGGTGGATTTGGACTTGTTAGAAGCTTGAATGTTGAAGAGTTTTGTCTTCCTTGGAGCTTGAGAGAGCCGGCTATGGTGGAGAGAAAATGAGGGAATTTTAGTGAATTTTTTTTGAAGATATTTACTAGTTGGGTCAAAAGTCAAAAATTTGTCAAAAGGTGAATAGTGTGTCTTAAGTCATAACCAATGAGAAAGTGACATGTGGCATCTCATTAAATGCCTTCCTATCTTTCTTTTCTCTCTCACATCAATCACTTCACACACACTACTTATCTCTTAACACCCGATAAATTTTTCACAGTATCCGAAACTTAACCGTATTGGCCGAATTTTCCCGAACTTTTCGCACTAGTGGGTCCCACGTCCAATATATATTCTTAATTTTCTAAAAACTCTCCAATACTAGAAAATTCATCTAAAAACTATAATTACTCATAAAATCCACTAAGAAAATATTTCTAAGCCAGAAAATGCAGAAAACATGCAATTAAGGGGAAAATAAACCCTAGGAAAATATTAGGGCAAACCGGGTTCTCACATCCAAACTCTTCAAAAACAAGCGGAGAGACATGAATTTGCGATGGAGAAACATGAATTTGCGATGGCACAAATATCCGACAGGTTGGCTGCCATTGAGATGCGAGGTGCCGGAGATACCCACCATAGGGTTTCGAGTGTTCAGAGTGCTGATCATGATGCGGATGATGAGGGGTATCATTCTCACACCTCATTTCGATCAAGGAGAAGCCAAGAGGGAGCGAGGGAAGGTCGAGGCCGACCCAGGAGAACCGATGACAATCTTGGTTCCATCAAGACTAAGATGCCTACCTTTCATGGGAAAAATGATCCTGAAGCTTATTTAGATTGGGTTAGGAGAGTTGAGCAAGTGTTTGAAGTCCACAATTACTCTGAAGAGAAAAAGGTGAAACTTGCGGCTATTGAATTTGAAAATTATGCATCCATTTGGTGGGAGCAAGCATGTGCCACAAGGAGGAGAAATAGGGAACAACCAATTGACACTTGGGCTGAAATGAAGCAAGTGATGAGGAAACGGTTTGTACCCTTCCATTACACCACGGACTTGTACAATCGGCTCCAACGACTCACCCAAGGGTCCAGTTCGGTTGATGAGTACCACAAACAAATGGAGGTAGCAATGATAAGGGCCAATATACAAGAGGATTCGGAAGCAACCATGGCAAGATTTCTTAATGGATTAAATCCTGAAATTCGGAAGAAGGTTGAGCTTCAAGACCACTTTGAGCTACAACAAATGGTGTCTTATGCAGAGAAGGTGGAAAGGCAAGCCTTACCTATAAAGACACCTAGTGGCCGAACCACTACATCCTCTTCCACACCTTGGAGACGAGATCAATTGCCAACATCCAATGCTTGGCCAAGGCAAGGCAATAAAGAAAGGGAAAACAGGCGAATGGAGCAACCGTTCCATCCGAGTGCAACTCCTTCTAAACCAATCCCGCGACCAACTCTTCCAAGGCCAAATACGTCTACCAACCAGCCAAAGGCATGTTTCAAATGCAAGGGAATTGGCCACCTCATGGCTCAATGCCCTAACCGAAGCATCATGTACATGAATGAAGAGGGAATGTGGCAAAGCGAAGGAGAGGAGGAATATGCGGACATGCCACCGCTTGAAGAAGAGGGGAAGGATGCTGACCTGATTGAAATAGAAGAGGACCCCGTGGCTCGAACTATGGTGACTATGAGAGTGCTAAATGCACAAGCTCAAGAAGATGATCTCCAACGGACCAACATTTTTCATACGAGATGCAAAATTGAAGATGAGGTATGTCTCATGATCATTGATAGTGGCTCTTGTACTAATTGCGTAGCTGCTGACTTTGTCGAGCAAAAGCACCTTCCATGGACTTACCACCCTAAACCCTATAGACTATCTTGGTTAAATGATGGGGGGGAAGTCAAGGTGACCAAACAAGCTTTAATCGCTTTTTCTATTGGTCGATACAAGGACCAAGTTTTATGTGATGTAATTCCTATGCAAGCTAGTCATGTCTTGTTAGGTCGTCCGTGGGAGTATGATCGGCAGGCTGATCATATTGGACTCACTAATAAGTATAAGTTCATTATGGACAACCTCAAGATCACTCTTTCACCCTTGACACCTATCCAAGTGTATGAGGAACAATTGCATCTCAGAAAAGAGCGAGAGAAAAGGCAACTGAGAGAGGCAAAGAAAAAGCCGAATGTGCCTGAGGATGAGGGAAAAAAGAAAGTAGAGGCCGAGTTGAGTGAAAAAGAAAATTCGAGTGGAAAAAAACTTAGTGAGGCCGAGAGCTTGAAAGTGAACAAAAAGAGCTTCTATGCAAGTGTGCGTGAGGTAGGTAGGGCTTTGAAGGCACAAAGTCTTCTCATAGTACTTCTGTACAGGGAAGCTGATTATTCTTCTTTTTACACACTTGGCATAACCGATTCTCTTCCTAGTGCAATCTACTCTCTTTTGCAGGAATTCAAGGATGTGTTTCCGGAGGAACTACCGAAAGGATTACCTCCAATTCGAGGTATTGAACATCAAATCGACTTTGTTCCTGGAGCAATTCTACCAAATCGACCAGCCTATAGAGCAAATCCGGAGGAAACAAAGGAAATCCAAAGGCAAGTCGATTCCCTCCTTGAAAAGGACCAGGTACGTGAATCTCTTAGTCCTTGTGCAGTTCCAGTCATTTTAGTGCCTAAGAAAGAAGGGACTTGGAGAATGTGTACAGATTGTCGTGCAATTAATAAAATTACTGTCAAGTATCGTCATCCTATTCCTAGGTTAGATGATATGTTAGAAGAATTGCATGGGGCAATCATTTTCACTAAAATTGACTTAAGATCTGGTTATCATCAAATAAGGATAAAGGAAGGAGACGAATGGAAAACTGCTTTCAAAATAAAGTATGGTCTTTATGAGTGGCTTGTGATGCCTTTCGGCTTAACAAACGCTTCAAGTACTTTCATGAGGTTAATGAACCATGTTTTAAGGCATTTTCTTGGGAAGTTTGTTGTTGTTTATTTTGATGATATATTGATTTTTAGCCAGTCTTTAGATGAACATGTTGAGCATTTGCGACTTGTTTTAAGTGCCTTGCGTGAAAATAGGTTGTTTGCTAACATGGAAAAATGTGTCTTCTGCACTCCTGAAGTTAATTTCCTTGGATATATTGTTGGTGCAAATGGCATACGTGTTGATCCCGCCAAGGTAAAAGCCATCTTAGAGTGGCCGACTCCAACCAATGTGTCTCAAGTAAGGTCTTTTCATGGTCTTGCAAGTTTCTATAGGAGATTTGTTAAAGACTTTAGTACTATTGCAGCACCTTTGAATGAGACAATTAAAAAGAGTGTGGGGTTTCAATGGGGAAAAGAGCAAGAAGAGTCATTTAATAAGCTTAAGGATTTGTTAACTTCAGCACCTATTCTTGCTTTGCCTAATTTTGATGTGACGTTTGAAGTTGAATGTGATGCTAGTGGAATCGGCATAGGGGCTGTCTTACATCAAAATAATAGACCATTGGCATATTTCAGTGAAAAGTTGAGTGGGGGAGCTCTTAATTACCCTACTTATGATAAAGAATTGTATGCTGTTGTGCGTGCTCTTGAAGTGTGGCAGCATTATCTTATGCCTAAGGAATTTGTGATACATACTGATCATGAATCAATTAAATTCCTTAAGGGTCAGGGTAAGTTGCATAAAAGACATGCGAAGTGGATTGCATTTATTGATTCCTTCCCGTACATCATTAAGTATAAGAAGGGGAAAGATAATGTCGTTGCAGATGCATTGTCTAGGAGGTATACTTTGATCACTAACATGAGCACTAAGTTACTTGGTTTTGAGCACATTAAAAACATGTATGCACATGATGATGATTTTTCTAATGTGTTTCAAGCTTGTGAACATGCTGCATTTCAAAAGTACTATAGGCATGAAGGTTTCTTATTCAAAGAAAATCGCCTATGTATTCCCAATTGTTCGCTGAGGGAATTACTTGTTAGAGAAGCCCATGGTGGAGGATTGATGGGACATTTCGGCATTGATAAATCTCTTGACATCTTGCATGAACACTTCTATTGGCCTAAAATGAGGCGTGACGTTGCTAACATTTGTGATAAGTGTTTAAAGTGTAAGCAGGCCAAGTCAAGGAGTAACCCTCATGGACTATACACTCCTCTACCCGTACCTCATGCTCCTTGGACAGACTTATCCATGGATTTTGTACTTGGTTTACCAAGATCTTCTAGAGGTATGGATAGTATCTTTGTTGTAGTGGATAGATTTTCTAAAATGGCTCATTTTATCCCTTGTAGGAAAACAAGTGATGCGCGCCATGTTGCTGATTTATTCTTCAAGGACGTGGTAAGATTGCATGGGGTACCGCGTACTATTGTAAGTGATAGGGATGTGAAATTCTTAAGCTACTTCTGGAAATCACTTTGGGGAAAGTTGGGAACGAAGTTGCTATTTTCTACTTCTAGTCATCCTCAAACGGATGGTCAAACCGAGGTAACCAATCGAACCCTTGGTGCTTTACTTCGAGCCATTGTTCAAAAGAACTTGAAGAAGTGGGAAGAGTGTTTGCCTATCGCTGAGTTTGCATATAACCGAACCACTCATTCTACTACTAATCATTCTCCTTTTGAAATTGTTTATGGGTTTCAGCCGCTAACCCCTCTAGATTTATCACCTATTCCTGTTGATGAGTGTTTAAGCGCAGATGGTGTCAAAAAGGCAGAGTCTGTTCGGACCTTGCATGAGAGAGTCCGAGCTCAAATTGAAAAGAAAAATGCGCAATATGCACAGCATGCGAATAAGGGAAGAAAGCATGTTGTATTCGAACCTGGTGATTGGGTTTGGGTGCACATGAGGAAGGAAAGGTTTCCAGCATCTCGACGGACCAAGTTACATCCAAGAGGCGACGGACCTTTTCAAGTTCTAGAGAGGATCAATGACAATGCATACAAATTCGAACTTCCAAGTGAGTATGGCATAAGCGCATCTTTTAATGTGTCTGACCTATCCCCTTTTGATTTTGATACAGACTTTGAAGATTCGAGGACGAATCCTTTCGAGGAGGGAAGGAATGATGCAGATACGGGTGCGCAACAACTTCAACCTTGGGTCAAGGACCCTTTGATCAACATTGGTGGTCCGATGACAAGATCAAGAACCAAGAACGTGAAGGAAGCTTTACGAGCCTTGATCATTCACCATACAAGCAAGGAGCAAGCTAGGTTTGAAGACTTGATGGACCATGAAGTTACTTTGTTCACTTGTACGTTTGAAGTGAAGGAATGATCTCATACTTGTTAGCTTAGTTGGTAGTTGTTTAAGGACTACCTAGTTTAGTAGTTGTTAGGCGTTGAGTATTTTATTACTTATTGGGCCTTATCGGAAAGCCTTAAAGAGCTGGCTCTTTAAGCTCTTTATGCGGACCGAATTTCTTCCAGGTTTATGTGGGCTGGATTTTGCCCTAGTTTTAGCCTATAAAAAGGCACCTCTTGTAAGAGTAAAAGACAGATTATTACAACCAGAAATCGTGAGGAATTTTCCTTCAAGTTCTTAATCGAACTTACTCTTGAATTCTTGAGTTCATGGCTTAGGATTCAAATCAGACTTTATCGATTAGCTTGTTCCCTAATCGTGGTGTCGCTTCATCCATCCTTATTTACTTAAGGTTGCTGATTACCTTTGTGTGTCAGAGGTCTTGAGTTCATGAGAACAATCGAGTTCAATTTCTGTTGGGAGAAAAGATCCAACTCTGATAATTACAAGGTTGGGAGGTTCTAGGAGGGTCTTCCCCTAGGGTTGCCTATATCAACATATCAAAAGCGAAGCGTCCACGCTTCCACTGCGCCACTCTGATCCTTGATACCAACTATTATACAGGAGGAAGTCCAATACAATCCCAATATGAATGATCACACAAAAGGAAATCCAAGTTCAATCCATACATGATATAATCCATGATAAACACTACAAGCCACTCCCTCGCCTTGAGCCCTGTGGAGGGGAATAAAACATTTTGGGGTGAGCTAGAAGCTCAGCGAGTAACCAGTAAAATCAGTTATCAAATCAGTTTCACAATCGTTCATTTCAATAATGTCATTTCAATATGGAGTATCAATAATTCCAGAAACATTTACAATGGAAAGCGATAGTAACATTCATGAAAAGGATACGTTCGTTCTCCTGTCATTTCATTGCATTTGGTTTCATTCGTGCATTCATTCACCCCGTCCCTGGCTTTTGGCCAGGCTCCACCAACCTACAAGGTAATACTCGAGTATACCGAAACGTTCACACCAAGTTCCTAGTCGCCCGACCGAGTCCGCTCTGGCTCGAGACGACCGGTAACAAGGGGCAATGGCCAGTTCAGCCCAAAAGGCTTACATTCATGCGCAAGTAGCATTTAATCCTTAATCATTGAAAAAATTTCATATTTATTTAGGTCGAGTGCGATAAAGTACACACTCGCCAAAAAAACTCGTTTTAACAATCATTGAAAGCAAAATCAATAATAACAAGACACTGATATGCAAGCACGCATGATATGTAAGAAAACAGTTCCAAAAGTAACTTTGAAAACAGTTCAAAAAGTAAATAATGCAAGAAATGGTTCATAAAATAATTTTTAGAAATAGTTTGAGGTCACTCACCTCAATGGCTCAGCAATCATCCATCATACACTCAATGCAATCAAGTCCTTTCAAAGTTCGGACAGCACTTCCCCTGAATTTGCTTACTTTTCCAGCCATCATGGCTTCATTATTTTCTCATTCCAACCCAAAGGTACACACACAACAACAAGGTCATCCAACAGCCATTCAGCAAGCTCCAAGTAGTACCAATCAAGCTAGGGAAAAGTCCGGAAATGAAAGTTAAACGCAAAACCAGAAAAACAGTTTTGACGTCATTTTACGGTAATGGTGCCAAAAGCACTACGATGGTCGGATGAAGATGCAAGACCCACCGTTTCGAAGCTAAGAGACAGGGCTACAACAATGTAGAAGGCCACTCAGTCCAAATCCTAGCACAACTAGGTCAAATATGCAGAATACCCAAATCAGAACCGTAATTGCAGGTTTACAAATCACACAATGCTGTAATTAGTACAACTCAGTCTATACAGGTCCAAATGCATTGATTCCAAAGGAATGCGGTAGCTAAGACATCAAGCTACATTTCATCTGAAGACATCAACATCCAAATCCAAAGAAATTCCAGTCAAAACAGACGATTACAAGCGCAGTTTCGCACATTCTGATCAACCCAGAACAGCAACAGTAAAATCGATATATCTCATTCTACACTACTCCAATTGCCCTGAAATTTTACAGGAACCTCAAACACATCAATACCTACAACTTTAATGTTTTAAGAAAAGGCCAATTCGGCCTCTAACCATATGATCCAAAACCGGACAGAAATTAGGGGTTATCACCCTAACTTTCAACAAATTCTTCCAAAAAAAATTGATTGCAATTACCAAATCATATACATCCACTAGAAGTCATAACCCCTTATTATCAATCATCAAAAAACCACAACACCATTCACATTAAACCAGAAAATTCCTCAAAAAAATAAAAACTTCACCAAATCACTTCAAATCAAGAAATAAATCACACATTCCATCACTCAAGTCACCATTAGGCACAAAATAAGCATCATTAGCTATAAGAGGATGTTCAATCATCACTTACCTAGTAAACAAGAGAAGAGGAGTTGTAGACCACCTTAGCTCTTCCAAAAACTTCACCAAACTCACCACTAACACTAAATGGAAAGATTGTATGGAGTGGAAACTAGTTGGTGTGATTGATTTGGATGATTTGAGCTAGTGGAAAGCTTGAAGATTGAAGAAGTTTTCTTCCTTCTTGGCAAGAGAGAGGGCCGGCCACAAGGTGAAAGAAAATGGTGATTTTTTGTGAAATTTTTAGATATTTAACCAATTTTGGTCAAAAGTCAAAAAAAGTGAATAGTGTTCTTAAGTCAAAACCAATCACCAAGTGACACGTGGCACTCCATTAATGCATTCCTATCCTTTCTTTTCTCTCTCACATCAATCATTTCACACCGATAAATTTTACACAGTATCCGGAACTTAATCTTATTGGCCGAATTTTTCCGAACTTATCGCACTAGTGGGTCCCACGTCCGATATATATATCCTTAATTTCTCAAAAACTAACCGATACTAGAAAATCATTTTAAAACTATTTTTGCTCATAAACTTTCTCTGGGGAATTTTTCTAATAAAGAAAATGTAGAAAAAACGGGCATTTAAAAAAAATAAACCCTAGAAAATTAGAAAATTTCCGGGTTCTCAAACTCATTTTTTTTCGGGGTGTCACAAACAAACATGACCGTAGACACCACTTTACCTCAATTCCGTCCACTACACATACCCTTTATCGGACCCGAACACCAAACAGAACAGAGGTGGTAATACTCGAGTATACTGGAATCCAGAGTCTCAATACCCAAAGATTCCCAGAAACAGTCCCCATGGCTTGTCAATTTTCCTCGACCAAGCCCTTGTTGGCTCGATTCAATTGACTACTAATGAGATTGAGCTCAGATTAACAGGAAAGATCGTTGGAAACACGTCCAAACGACACCAGTTCAGGCACAACCAAGAGATTTCAAGTTATACAGTAAATAGTCAAATAAGTAATAGAGAACGATCGTGATAAAGTACACTCTCGTCTCATCCAGAACACACAGAAATTATAGTCATTCAGATCACAAATTTCAAGTACGCATAAAGCAAAGAAGCAATAATTATGTGAGTACACTCACCAGTTCAAATAAAGTTAACTTAAACGTTTCCTCCTGAGGTACCCCTTGAATCACCGGCACGTCCTACGCACAACCAAGAAAACAATTGAGACTCGATTATGAGTCATATTCCTATGCAATAAACTACTAATGCAAGGCAAAATAGAACTTGGGAGTGGAAAAAAAACAACAATTGGTGCCAAAGGTTTAAACAACCCCAAAGTCTCTCATTTCCACTCAAAAGCAACCTAACTCAAAGGAATCACATAGACTCAAAAATTGGACAGCACTTCCCCTTAGATTTCCCTACTTTTCCACCCTACAAACAAACACCAACTTGATCCCAAATCCACCACAATTGCACATACAAATGCTAGGCTATTGAACACACTTCATTAGGGTCACAATGCCCTTCATTCTTAGCCAATTAAGAACTCTAAAACCAACTATAATAAAGCCCTAAATTCAAAACCCTAAACTGAAATTTAGCTACACAAGCTGAAATTCTTCGGAGGCAAGTGAAACTAGCATATCCAAACTCAAAATTACACATAACAAACTACCAAATCACAGCTAATCATTAATCATCACATGAGGGCAGAAAATTCACTATAAAAACTGAAATTTACCATAACCCTACTTCAAATCATAAACTTTCTCACAAACTACATATTTAACAACTCTAATCCACTAATTTGCAAGTATTAAGAGCAAAAGGAATTTCTAGGGGAGTTACCTTGGAACCTTAGGAAAGATGGTAGCTTAGGGTTTTCTTCTTCAAAAATCACTTCACCAACACCTTGAATCCTCCTTAGTTAACACTTTTATGGAAGGGTTTGCAATTTAATCGGTTGGAACTCAAGATTTGTGCAAGAAATTGAAGAACAAAGTGAAGTCTCTCTCTTGGTTTTTCTCTCTCAATGGCCGGCCAAGATGCAAGAAAGTGAGGATGATTTTTGGTCAAATTTGTATTCAGTAAAGGTGGAAGAAAGTTGGTCAAAGTCTAACATCCATTGATTTCATGACACTTGTCCTTTCCTATGCTTAATCTCATCCTTTTGTCTACCAAAGGTTAATCTATCTAGCTAACCTCTAATTGTCCCTTAACACCTTATAAATAATATCCCTTTATGCAAAACTTCACCTAATCGTCAAAATTTATCGCACTTTACGCACTAGCAGGTCCCACGTCCCATAAGTACTACTAACGTCACATAAACTAACTTGTACTAGAAAAATGATTTAAAAACTATACTCACTTATAAAAATATTTAGGAATTTAGTCTAATAAAGAAAAATATAAAAAATGTATGTAAGGAAATAAAATAATGACTAGAAAATAAGAAAATTTTCGGGTCCTCACATGCTGGGCTTCTTGACCTGTGGGCTTGGGCTCTTCACTTGTTGTGGGCTATAAGCCCACCTCCAGGAACAAAACCCATGGCCTTCTAGGTGGCTAACTGTGGGATAATATTGGTCAGGGGTGTTAGAGTTTGAAATCAGATAGCACGCCCAAAGTTGTCACTAGTTCGCAATTTCCACCATAACTTGCAGCTAAAAGCCTTCAACACATCGTCCAGTGTGTGAATTCCCAAACCGTTTTGCTCAGTGGGAAAACACAACCCACTCCATTTTCGCCGATGCTTTTTCGGCTGTCCCTCTACTTCTCCCCAGAAAAACTGAGACATTATCTACTCAATTTAGCATAAAACACTTTTTGGGGGCTCCGGTACCGCAAAACTGTGTAATGAAATGGTTGCTAAAACATGTTTGATCAAGATCAAACACCCCCTGCCGACAACAACTTCATTTTCTAGCCTGCAAACTTGTTTTGCATTTTGTCTATCAAATGCTAGAAATCCTCCTTCTTGTACCTCCCCTTAAAAAGCTGACTTCCTAAATACACAAAAGGCAACCTCTGGCATTAAATCCCTATCAACCTTGTTATCATACGCTCTTTTGCAGTAGAGCATTTTGTTGATAGCACATAGAAATTTTTGTTGTTATTAACCATTTGCCCCGATGCATTTTGATACAACTCCAGGAAATTCACGAGTGTTCTTAACAATTGCTAGTCTGCTCTTGGAAAAATAACTATGTCATCTGCAAAGGCCAAATGAGACACTTGTAAGACACCCCTCGACTAAGAATAAGATTGGATGCCCCCCAAATTGACTAGCTTGATCAAGCCTCCACTAAGGGCCTCTGACACCAAGATAAAAAGGAAGGGAGATAAGGGATCTCCTTGTTTTAAGCCTCGAATAGACTGGAAGAACCTATTTGTCTTCCTATTGACAAGAATTGAAAACCAAGATGAGTGTAAGTTGTTCAAAACCAAATTCACAAACGGAGGATGAAAACCAAATTTAAGAAGCAACCTAGACAGGAAATCCACGACACATGTTCAAAGGCCTTCATCATGTCAAGCTTGAACATAATGTTATGACCCTATGCCTTCTTATCGATTGCATCCACTAATTCTTGCACAAGCAATATATCATCCGAGATCTCCCGACCCTAGATAAAGGCTAATTGTTCCCAAGATATAACCAAAGGCAATACCTGTGACGCCCCGAAAAAAATGAGTTTGAGAACCCGGAAATTTTCTAATTTTCTAGGGTTTATTTTGTTTAAAACAAAACCCGCCTTTTCTACATTTTCTTGATTAGAAAAATTCCCCAGATAAAGTTTATGAGCAAAAATAGTTTTAAAATGATTTTTCTAGTATCGGTTAGTTTTTGAGAAATTAAAAGCGTATTTTGGACGTGGGACCCGCAAGTGCGGTAAATGCATTATATTTTTGACAACTTGTTGGAATTTTGTATTAAGTGATATTATTTTACAATGTGTTAAGATATTTGTGTAAGAGAGACAAAAAGTTAGGCAAGCAATTAATGAAGAGGACATGTGTCACTTGAGGATTTATTCTTACCTTTTTGACCTTTTGACCACTATTCATGCATTTACCATTTAAACCAAAATTGACCCAAAATTCTTCTTATTTTGAAGCTCTTGGCCGAATTTCTTGCTAGGAACAAAGGAAAGAAAACTCTCTCAATTTTCAAGCTCCAATCTTGCCCAATCTTTCAATTCAACCGTTTAATCTTCAAATTTTTTCCATAGAACTTCTTAGTTTGGTGATATTGAGGTTGGTTGTGGAGTTGTTTGGAAGAAATTGGTGCTAAGTTGCTTACTTTCTTGAGCTTGCAAGGTGAGTAACTAGGGAATTCTTCCTTTGATCTTGATAATGTTCAATTAGTGATTGGTGGTGGTTGAATAAGTGATTTTATGGATGATTTCATGATTTTGGTTGAAATTAGTGAAGTTTTATATTTAATTAGGATTTTTCTGTTCTCATATGATTGTTATTATGTGGTTATGTATGATGATTGGAAATGATAGTTGAGGAAGCTAGGAGGTGGAAAAAGTGATTAATTGCAAGTAAATTCTGTTTTGGAAGAAATCTGGAAAAATTAGGGTTCTTGGTTCTTCATTCTGTCCGAAATTTTTGGTCCTAGATAGAGGCCGAATTGGCCTTGGCTCAAAACATGAAAGTTGTAGGTATTGATGTTTTAAGGGTGCCTGTACAATTTCAGGTCAATTGGAGTAGTGTAGAATGAGATAAGCCGAATTTACTGTTGCTGTTCTGGGTTCATCAGGATGTAAGAACTGCGCCTGTAATGGGTTGTTTTGACTGGAATTGTTTTGGTTTTGGGTCTTGAGGTCTTCTGATGAAATGTAGTTTGATGTCCTGGCTACCATATGCCTTTGGAATTTCTTCATTTGGACCTGTTTAGACTGAGTTGTACTGATTACAGCATAGTGTAATTTGTAAACCTGCAATTACGGTTCTGGTTTGGTATTTGGCATATATGACTTAGTTGTGCTGGGATTTGGACTGAGTGACCTTCTACATTGTTGTAGCCCTGGTTCTTAGCTTCGAAACGGTGGGTCTTGTACCTTCATCCGACCATCGTAGTGCTTTTGGCACCATTACCGCAAAATGACGTCAAAACTGTTTTTCTGGTTTTGAGCTAAACTTTCATTTCCGGACTTTTCCCTAGCTTGACTTGTCTTTGTACTACTTGGAGCTTGCTGAATGGCTATTGGATGAACTTTTGTTGTGTGTGTACCCTTGGGTTGGAATGAGGAAATAATGAAGCCATGATGGCTGGAAAAGTTAGCAAATTCAGGGGAAATGCTGTCCGAATTTTGAATGGGCTTGATTGCTTTGCGTTGTGCTTTAGGGCTTGGACTTGAGTGAAGTAATGCAATATGATGGATGGTTTCTGAGCCATGGAGGTGAGTGACCTCAAACTATTTCTAAAATTATTTATGAACCGTTTCTTGCATTATTTACTTTTGAACTGTTTCCGAATTTACTTTTGAACCGTTTCTTGCATTATTTACTTTTGAACTGTTTCCGAATTTACTTTTGAACCGCTTTCCCGCATTATTTACTTTTGAACTGTTTTCAAAGTTAATTTTGGAACTGTTTTCTTACATATCATGCGTGCTTGCATATCAGTGTCTTGTTATTATCGATTTTGCTTTCAATGATTGTTAAAACGAGTTTTCTAGGTGAGTGTGTACTTTATCGCACTCGACCTAAATAAATATGAAAGTTTCAATGATTAATGATTAAATGCTACTTGCGCATGAATGTAAGCCTTTTGGGCTGAACTGGCCATTGCCCCTTGTTACCGGTCGTCTCGAGCCAGAAGCGGACTCGGTCGGGCGACTAGGAACTTGGGTGAACGTTTCGGTATACTCGAGTATTACCTTGTAGGTTGGTGGAGCCTGGCCAAAAGCCAGGGACGGGGTGAATGAATGCACGAATGAAACCAAAATGCAATGAAATGACAGGAGAACGAACGTATCCTTTTCATGAATGTTACTATCGCTTTCCATTGTAAATGTTTCTTGAATTATTGATACTCCATATTGAAATGACATTATTGAAATGAACGATTGTGAAACTGATTTGATAACTGATTTTACTGGTTACTCGCTGAGCTTCTAGCTCACCCCAAAATGTTTTATTCCCCTCCACAGGGCTCAAGGCGAAGGAAGGGCTTGTAGTGTTTATTCATGGATTATCTCATGTATGGATTGAACTTAGAATTCCTTTTGTGTAATCGTTCATATTGGGATTGTATTGAACGTTTAGAATTGATTGGATGTGTAATAGTCTAGTTTTGGACTTCCTCCTGTAGAATAGTTGGTATCAAGGATCAGAGGGGCGCAGTGGAAGCGTGGACGCTTCGCTTTTGATATGTAAAGTTTGGGAACCTTTGATGTATATTTGATATAAATATCTTGAAATTCCATTGAGGATTGTAGTGAACGACTGAGTCCCGGCGAGAGCTGGGCAGGCGGCCCGCCGAACCCTCTGGTTCGCCTTAGGGGGAGGTGGGGCCGTGACAATACCATCTTTAACCTGTTGCAAAGGATCTTGGAGAAAACTTTGTTAATAAATGTGCATAGACTTATCGGTTGAAAATTTGAGACGGTCTATGGCGAGTCTTTCTTTGGGATTAAGACTATAAGAGTACTAGCAATACTCTTTGGTAAAGGCATGCCACACATCAATTCCCATGCTGCCTAATAGACATCCTCACCAGTAATTCCCCAACGTTGCGTGAAGAAATATCTAGTAAATCCATCCGTTCCTGCTGCAGTTTGTCTGTCAAGCTAGAAGACTAGGGATGGGAATTTCTGATACAACCTGAAAACACAACACGAACCTAACACGAAATTAATGGGTTTGGGTCCAGATTTTGAGAAATTGGGTCAGACGCGATAAACTCGAAAAAAAAAGGTCAAAATCGGGTTGACCCACTAACCCGTTTCTAAAATATAAATAAATAAATAAATATTAAAAAATTATCTAAAGACTAAATAGTAAATACCACTAGACTTGGTCGGCCTTAAATCCTCAACCGAAATCTTTTTTCCTCTTAATAGTTCACTACTTCACCTAACCCTAAATCTTTCTTCCCCTTTTCTTTTAAACGGTAAAACTAGAAAGGGCCGCCTTGCCCGTCACCAGTTCACCTCACGGTCCTCACTTGTCACTAGTAGACGGTGGTTAGAAGCAAGCAATGGCTTTTCTTCTCTGAGGTCTGAGCAGCAAGAAATTCCTGATCTAGATCGATTATTGAAGAAGCGAAAAAGGTATGCAGATTTACTGATTTAGATCGAGCTTAGCTTCTGCATTTTATACTAGTAGGGACGAGTATCAAATCCTCTTCTCACCATTCAAATTAGTCACTAGAGCTTCAACATTTTGAAGGTCCAAAATCTAAACTCATTACATCCTCTTCCTCTCAATTTTCTCCAAGTAGTGACTGGGAGATCACATTTTTGAAAATGAAGGAATAATAGGTTGCCGCATGTTTTAGTATTTTGACCATCATATTGTTGAACTAGTTTCTTTTTCTATTCTCTATTTCAGAGAAGAAGAAAAAAGAAACGGGTGTTGTTATTCTTAGCCAAGGTAGATGATTTGGTCTTAAATTCATTGTATCTGATTAGCTGCCTTGTTTTCTCTCATGTCCAACTGCTCTTCATCTCTTTTTGTGTAGGCTAAGCAAGAGACAAGATAAGAGAGAAGGGAAGGAGACAATGAGGCTGTGGAAATTGGCCTCGGTGGACCATTTGTCATCATTGACTTGTTGCTTTGAGGGTTTGCATGACTGACTGTCCATTTTTAGCTACAAGTATTGTGACGCCCCCACTTCTCCCTAAGGCAAACCAAAGGGTATCGGCGGGATGCCTGCCCAACTCTCGCCAGGACTCAGTACAATTCCAGTTCAAACTTAAAGTACAATACTAACAATGAAATCGAAATAAAGGCACGAAGTCATTTCCATACATAAATATTCAATCTTACATCACAGGTTCAAGATACATCCCCATTTCCAAAATATACAACTTCCCAAAAGGATGTCTAGACAAAATACATTCCAAAATTCAAGTCCAAAGAGCCGTCAAGTAGGCTTTTCCATAATCCCTTCTAGTTCAACTCCTGTTAAGGAAAACAAATCTAACGGGATGAGCTAACACTCAGTGAGGCCAAGAAAACATGCAAAACACATAGTTCATATAGCAATAACATTTAAGCAACAAATAAAGCTGTAACATTCAAACAATTCACAGTTTCAATTAAACACATTCCATGAGGATACAAGACCTCTCAGGAGCTAGGTTCCACTTGCTTCGCCAAGGCTCGATCGAATACCTTCCCGCGATGACACTCCATCAACCGGGTCGGCATTTAAGTCCATAGAATTCCACTTAACGTCAATTCCGTCCACCATACACCGCACCGGGTCCGAACTTCTATAAAAGGCACTACTACGTGAGTAGGCCAAGCAAGATCTCTCAATAGATCAACCTTACAGTTATCTCATGGTTCACCAAGCTCCTCGACCAAGCCCTTGCTAGCTCGAGTCGCAAGGTCGGCCAATTGAGATTTGGGTGTCCCCACAGTTCAGTTATAAGTCGAGAAGATTCACTCCAACGACATGTAGACAATTCAGTTATAAGTCGAGGAGATTCACTCCAACGACATGCAGACAGTTCAGTTATAGGTCGAGGAGATTCACTCCAACGACATGCAGATAGTTCAGTTATAGGTCAAGGAGATTCACTCCAATGATATCCAGTCAAACAAATACAGTTCAGTTGTACAATCAGTTAAAAGAGAACGAGTGCGATAAAATACACACTCGACTCAACAGTTGTAAACCACTCAGTCCATAAGAAGCAATTCACATAATTGCAACAAATCATGCACTTGACACTCACCAATCAAAATAGGGAGTAAGTGCTCAAACAACTTTTAGGCATCCGCTTCGAGATCCTATGGAAGGTTCCCTTGAGTGCCTGAGCAAATAATAATCGACTATCACACACTATTACTTATGAACCCCTTGTTAACAAGAAGATTGTACACTTGTACAATACTAAGAAAATATCTTGAAAAAGAGCTTTAATTACTCGTAAATCGAGGCTCAAAAGTGGGGTTTAATAACACAAGAAAAAATTGATTTCCTTCATGAAATCAAGTTTAAAACGGTCAATCAATATCAAAGGATAGGGAAGAGTTTCCAAAAACTCATTTCCCATTAAGTCAGAAAAATTTCAGTTTTGTACGTCAAACTTAGAAAAATCAGATCTTGCACTCAGTAAGTCCAAAATTGGAAAACTTTATACCGTTGAAATTTTGGTTCAAAGTTCCTAGAAGATACCTTTCCAAGATTCTAAACAGAAAACATTCAAATTTCAGCTCAAAGAGGCTGATTTGAGCATACAAAACTTCAAATTTAGTCCCGTTTGGCCTGTTTGAAACCTTGATTCGAAGTTTTGAACGTCAAGATATAGTAGCTCAAAGTTGGTAAATTTTCACTACTAAACAGTGAATTTTCCAGATTTGAAAGTAAACTTTGGCACATCATTTGGGTATCAAAATGGTCTTAGAATAACACCAAATTTGGTAAAATTCAACTTCCATATGAGGACTACTCCTCTATGAAATTTCACGTAAAAACTCGTATGGGAAGGTAGTTAACAAAACTACCAAAGTTCAAGAAATTCCCAAAGCAAATCTGTCTTTTTGTTTTCTTTTCCTTTTCAAACACTTTGCACCATGAAATCAGTCCCATTTTGGTTCATTTATGAAACCAAGGTCCAAGAAACATTTCATAAGAAATTGATAGTTGGTTGACATTAAAATTTCAAAATAAAACATCTCACAAACAACTAAACTAGTTGTCCAGCAAAAAGAAGGGTTTTCCAGATTTGTCGCAGTTTGGAAATTGAACCATATCTCACTCAATACAACTTGGAATTGAGAATGGTTGTGGCGTTCAAAACTACATTCAAAAGGATAAATTTCATCAGAAGAAGTCACTTTGAAAATCAGTTCATAGATAGTTCAAATTCAAGCGACAAGACGCAGCTTATCACTGCCATTCGAACAGAACAGCAGAACAGAACAGGAAAATTTAGTGAACTACTACGGTTCACTCAGTTCGAATTAGAAGGTGCATTTTATACCGTTGGAAAGGTACGGATGTCTAGTTTTGAATGCTACTGACGGCACTCAATTCCAACCTCCGTACAGAGAGATATGTTCATTCAATGATGCTCTGTTTGGACCACCTGAACACGTTTTCCAGGTTTCTTTACATTTCAAAATCTCAATTTTTACCCAACCAATTCAAATGATTTTTGGTAGAAACATTCCACACATCATATACAACATATCTACATTAGTTTCACAATCATTTGAGCATCAAAAATTCGAAGTAACGGTTTGGTAAAAACAGGACAGTTTCGGTCTTCACTCTCGCACAACTTTCCTTTGATTTTTACTCACATGTAAAGCAAGTCAATTGAAATCGATGAACAAGTACAAGTCTCATTAGGGCAAGTGCGATAAAGTACACCCTTGCCCTGTCAAATCACTTATATATCATGTAATCACATTTGTCAAAGAGAAATCACAAATATCAAGTTCAATCAGATATTTGGAAGCACTCACCAAAAGTAGTGCATCTAGTGTTCGCGTCGGGGTGGTACTCCGGGTTTGGAGTCCAAATCTGCGATAAAACTTGATTTAAGAACTTTGAAAATCAACTAAGGTTCGAAACTTAGACGTTTCGTTCAATAAGAATCAAGAAATTGAAATTCACTTGGAGAATAGTCGTGAAACGGTTGCTCGCTTTTCAAACTAAAAAATTTTGTAAGATGTATACTTGGAAATAACTTTTGAGTCGAAAGTGCAAGGAAAACGGATTTATAGTGATTATTACCGCTTTTCCTAAGGGTACAAGTTCGGCTAGGTTCTAACGTATAACCCTCGATAACCAAAGTAGCAAGAGTCCTAGATGGTTCAAGTGATATTCAATTATCAACTTTACCCAAGTCGCAAGTGTATTTCTCTAGTCCTCGAGCGTAAATTTGGGCAGCATGCCCTTTGTATTTTCCTATTTTCAGCCATTTATGGCTTCATTATTTTCCTCATTCAAACCCAAAGGTACACACACAACAATCTAATTTCAATAGCCGTTCAATAGGCTCAAGACAATACAAGGACAAAATCAAGCTAACAACAAGTGCGGAAATGAAGTTTAACAAGAGACAGATTTGACGTGTTTTTGCGTAACGGACACAATCGAAGCTACGTTTATCGGATTGAGGTGTAACTTATACTGTTTCGAAGCTAAGACAAAGGGCTACAATTGTCATGAAGATCACTTAGTCCAAATTCCAGTATAACCCAGTCAAAATCCCAATTCACAGAACCAAATTCCAACTAACCGGCCAGTTAACCATACTACATTTAAATGGCCATATCTCAGGCTACCAAAGTCCGTTTAAGGTGTTATTGGAGGCGTTGAAAAGATAAGACAGACTACTAAAACTTTCATGTTTTGAAAAATGGCTAAATCAGCACGGATCATAGTGAATAGACACGGTCAACTGGATGAACTGTCTAAAACGGATCACTGGATGCATCCTAGGGCAGTGAGGGTATTTTGATATTTTCACAGGCTACATTGCTCCGATTGGGCTGAAATTTTGTAGGCATCTATAAAATATCATTCTCTACAACTTTTATGTTTTGTGCCAAGCCTAATTCGGCCTCTAACATAGGGTACTGAAACCGGACAGAACTAAAGCATACAATTCCAGAAATCTGGAATTTTGGGATTTCAAGGGCAATCTCTTCATTTTCTTGATTCAATCACTACCACAACCTCTTATACAAGCTTATATACATCATATACCACTCCTACAACAAGTATAAGAAGGAAATCAGTCAAACCCTAGCTTACATACATCACCCCAAAAATCATCACAACAACTTGTATAGCTACTAATCTAACCATAACATGAGTTATATAACAACTTAAACAAAAATAAAAGAACCAAAGCCATGGGTCAGACCTTATACCTCAACAAAAGGGCTTGCAAGAGTAATACTTCACCTCCTCTTGAAATTTTTGGTTCCCTTAGCTTCCCAAGTTCACAACTCACAAGTTAATCGGTTTAGAATCTTGTTTCCTTCACTCAAATGGTGCAAATCAAGATGAAAGAAGGTTGTTTCTCTTGCTCTCTCTTTCTCTCTCTCTTGTCTCGGCCAAACCAGAAAAAAAAAATGAGGAAGAATGAGCTAATTTGCAAGATAAGAAGGTAAGAAAATTAAGTTTAGTCAAAGCCACAAATTGCCAACACTTGGCACTACCAAAACCATCCAAATTTTTTTTTCTTTCCTTGCATTTTGAGTCCAATTTTTCGGCCAAGAGGATAGCTATGAGGGGGGATATTTTTCACCAATATCAAGGTTATGTGCTGGTAAGGAAATGGTAGTCAAGTGGGGTGTTCAATCGGTAGTGCACGGTACACGTCGGTTCGCACCGTTTTTCCTTAAATCACACATACTAGAGTTTTTACTTCCTATTCACTAACTTTTTATCATTGCTTCTAATCACATATTATTTCTCACCTAAAAGTCACTCTTAAGCACCAAATTTGATCCTTACTCCATACCGGATAATTACACTACGGATACACGAAAAATCCTATTTCACTTCGAATTGAAATCGGAAAGGAAAACCCTAATTTCCTATGATCATTGGCACTTTTCTAGGGTGATTGAGTAGTAGGATAGTATAGAATAATAATTGCCAAATAATTTTCAAATAAAAGGGAATTTTCAAGAAATATATAAGGAATTTACAATTCCTCACACTCTCTCCCCCTTCAGAGAATTTCGACCTCGAAATTCATACCTTTCGTCGTGAACAGGTCGGGATATTTCTCTTGCATGTCCTTTTCTAGTTCCCAGGTTGCTTCTTCCACTTCATGATGCTTCCATAGAACCTTTACTAATGGAATCTGCTTGTTTCTCAGGTCCTTCACCTTCCGATCCAATATTTGAATGGGTCGTTCTTCATAGGTTAAGGACTCGTCGAGTTCAACATCTTCTGGTGGCAAAATGTGAGTCGGATCCGGATGGTATTTCTTAAGTAAAGAAACATGGAAAACTTCATGGATCCGAGACAAACTAGCTGGTAATTCAAGTCGATAAGCCACCTTTCCTATTCGCTAGAGTATATTGAAAGGTCCTATGTACCGTGGTTGCAACTTTTTCCCTTTTCCTGCTCTAATCCTTCCTTTCAACGGGGTAATTCGAAGAAACACCTTATCTCCTATCTCGAACTCCAAATCCTTCCTCCGATGATCGGCATAACTTTTCTGTCGGCTTTAGGCTGTTTGAAGTCTTTGGCGGATCACCTTTACCCGTTCGTAGGCTTCCTCAACCCATGGTATTGTAGCCGGATCTATAATCTTTTTCTCTCCTACTTCATCCCAATGGATTGGGAATCGACATCGTCGTCCATACAAAGCTTCATATGGGGCCATTTGAATAGAGGAATGATAACTATTGTTATATGCAAATTCAACCAAGGTTAGGTATCGACTCCAACTTTCTCCAAAGTCTACAATACAGGCTCTCAGCATATCCTCAAGAGTTTGAATGGTTCTTTCAGATTGTCCATCAGTTTGCGGGTGATATGCTGTACTATAATTCAACTTAGTTCCTAGAGCCTCTTGCAATTTCTGCCAAAATCGGGATACAAACCTAGGGTCTCTATCGGATACAATGCTTACTGGTACCCCGTGTAGTCTTACCACTTCATCCATATAAAGTTTGGCAAGTTTCTCCAAAGAATATTTCATATTTACTGGCAGGAAATGTGTGGTCTTAGTTAATCGATCCACTATGACCCAAATCGCATCATGCCCCTTTTGTGGTCGTGGCAACCCTGATACAAAATCCATTGTTATGTGCTCCCATTTCCATTCAGGGATCTCTAAAGGCTGTAACAGACCTGACGGTTTTTGATGCTCAGCTTTCACTTGTTGGCACGTAAGACACCTTTATACAAACTGGGCAATCTTCGCCTTCATATTCTCCCACCAATACAGACTTTTGAGATCTTGGTACATCTTATTATTCCCTGGGTGCACTGTATACCTAGAGCGGTGAGATTCCTCCAAAATCTCCCTCTTTAACTCCTCATCCCTAGGTACAACGACACGATTTCGGAACTTTAAGATTCATCAGGCCCTAGGTTAAAGTTAGGCAACTCCCCTTTCTTCACTTTTTCTACCCACTTTTGCACCATTGGGTCCTTCACTTTGCCCTCTTTGATCCGATCTAATAGTGTCGACTTCACCTCAATATTTCCAAAAATCACCTTCTTCGGTTCCAAACAAGGTTTCCATTCACATACATCTTCTAACAAGCTCCACTCTCTCACCATGGAACTTGCTAGTTGAGCCTTTCGACTTAAAGCATCTGCTACAACATTGCCCTTTCCGGGATGATAGTTAATCGTACAATCATAATCTTCTAAGAACTCCACCCATCGACGTTGTCTTAGATTTAGCTCCTTCTGAAAAAACAGATACTTAAGGCTCTTGTGATCCGTATATACCTCGAAAGTCACACCGTATAGATAATGTCGCCATTTTTTCAAGGCAAACACAACAGCTGAAAGCTCCAAGTCATGGGTTGGATAGTTCTGCTCATGAGGTTTTAACTTTCGAGACGCATAGACAATCACATTCCTATTTTGCATCAACACGCACCCTAGCCCCCCTTTTGAAGCATCGGTATAAACCGTGTAACTATCGTTCCCATTAGGCAAAGCTAAAACTGGAGCCATAGTCAATTGCTTCTTAAGTTCTTGGAAACTACTCTCACACTTAACATCCCAGATGTACTTTCCTTGTTTCTTTGTCAAGTTAGTTAAGGGTCCCGCAATTCTCGAGAAGTTTTTTATAAATCGACGGTAGTACCCTGCTAAACCTAGAAAACTTCGCACCTCTATGGGATTCTCTGGTCGCTTCCATTTGGCTACAACTTCCACTTTCGCTGGGTCTACAGCAAGCCCATCTTTTGAAATTATATGACCTAGGAACGCCACTTTTTCCAGCCAAAATTCACACTTGCTGAACTTAGCGAACAATTGGTGCTCTCTTAGGGTTTGCAGCACTATCCGCAAGTGTTGTTCATGCTCCTCCCTTGACTTCGAATATATTAGGATATCATCAATAAACACCACTACAAACCTATCCAAGTATGGTTTAAACACTCGATGCATTAAATCCATGAACGCTGCTGGGGCATTGGTTAAGCCAAAAGGCATTACCGCAAACTCAAAATGCCCATATCAAGTGTTAAACGCCGTTTTTGGCACATCCTCCTTTCTGATTCTCAACTGATAGTACCCTTGTCGCAGATCCAATTTAGAAAACACCACCGCCCCTTGTAACTTATCAAACAATTCATCGATGTGGGGCACATGATATTTATTCTTAACAGTTACTTCATTCAGTCCTCGATAATCAATGCATAACCTTAAACTCCCGTCCTTCTATTTAACAAATAGCACTGGAGCTCCCCATGGTGACTCGCTCTCATGTATGAACCCCCGTTCTAGCAAGTCCTGCAATTGCATCTTTAACTCCTTAAACTCAGCAGGTGCCATTCGATAAGGGATTTTAGAGATGGGAGTAGTTTCGGGTACTAAATCAACCTTAAATTCAATCTCCCTTTCAGGTGGCAATGACCCCCAACTCCTCCGGAAATACGTCCGGATATTCTCGGATTACTGGCATGTCCTCCAACTTAATCTTCTCTCCCGGAGTGTTAATTAGAAAAGCTAGATAACCGTGCTCCCCACGACTAAGCAATTTCCTAGCCCTTATTCCCGAAATGAGCGTAGATGAGGCTAACATACCCCTCACGTCTAACTTTAAAGTTGCCTCACCTGGTATGCAAAACTCTACCACTTTCATCCTACAATCTACCCGAGCATGGTAATGAGCTAGCCAATCCATACCTAGAATGACATCGTACCCCTTAATAACTAGACTAATGAGGTCGACTACTAATTTCCGTTCGCCAACCCAAATATCACAATTTTTGTATACCTCATTTGCAAGTAAAATTTGATTACCCGTAGGTGTTCTTACTTCTAAGTCATAAGGTAGACTTTCAACTTTCATGTCAATTCCAAGCATAAATGTAGGGTTAACAAAAGAATGAGTGGCACCGGGGTCTATTAAAATTTTGGCTAACCGGTGAAAAACAGGAATCATACCTTCCACTACCTCCGTTAGTTCAGGCACGGATTGTTGGTCCAGCGAATACACTCTAGCCGATACCCTCGACCTGGTCCCTTCGACATTGGTCGGCTTTGGGTTTGACCTGACAGTCGACTGAGTATCACTGATCAACAGGCAGTTGACTATTTGGTGCTCCGTACTTCCACACCTTAGGCACTTCCGAGCCTTTCTCCAACATTCATCCTCTGTATGGTTCGGTTTTCCACAATATCCGCACGTTACTCGGGGAGTGGAGGTTTGGCCTCCCTGCGGAATGCCTCTACCTTGTCCCCTACCACTTTGGCCTCTCTTCTGGGCACCTCCTCTCTGAGCACCTCCCCTAGATGCACTCGAAAACCATCCACCTCCAGCCCCACGACCGGATTTAGTAGGTGGCGTGTTCCGATCACTCCGCACTGACCCTTGGGCTCCACTAGGTACCCCTTTCCGTGTTGAGTGAAAATTTCTCACTTGCGCCCTAGCAGTTTCTATCCTTTGGGCCTTCTCCAAAACCTCCGTAAATATCCCCTCAATTCCAGCTAGCCTTGACCGAAAATATGGACCAAAATAGCAAGGAAAAGAAAAAAAAATGAGTGGTGGTGGTGAAGCCACTTGTTGGCCACCTAAGGGCCATTGACCAAATAACTTTTCTACCTTCTTATCACCTTGGAGCCATATTTCTTCTTCATTTTTTCTGCTGCTTGGCCGAGAGAGAGGGAGAGGAAAACACCAAGGGAAAGTTGCTCCATTTCTTCTTGAATCTAGTCAGCAAGTGAGGAAACAAAGAAAACAAACCGATTAAAGTCATCCTTGGGTGTTTAGCTAGTGAAGTATTGGTGAAATTTTGAAAGGAAGAACTAGGGTTGCTCTTGGAAGACACTTAAGCAAGGTAAGGATGATGATTTCCCCATTTCTTACTCTTGATCTTGTTTATATTAGCTTAGAACCTCAAATTTGTGGTGAATGATGGTTGTTATCATGTTTTGGGTGTTTTTACTTTTAGTTACATGAATTAGGGTTTGAAGGATTGCTGCCTATACTTGATGAATGGTTAATATATGTTGTATTTAAGATTAAATAGGGGGTTTTGGTAGCAAGTGAAGCAAGAAATGAAGAAAGTTACCATTGAAACCAGGCCGAATTAGGCTTGGAATAAAACATGAAAGCTGTAGATAATGGTATTTTATAGTTCCCTACAAAATTTCAACTCAATCGGAGCAACGTATCCTGTGAAAAGACTAAAATACCCTCACTGCCCTAGGTTGCCTTCCAGTGTTCCGTTTAGACAGTTCAGTCTTTTGGCCGTATCTATTCACTATAATCCGTGCGGATTTAGCCAATTTCTGAAACATTAAAGTTTTAGTACTCTGTCTTAGCTTTTAAACGCCTCAAAGAATGCCATAAACGGACTTTGGTAGCCTGAGATATGGCCATTTAAATGTAGTACGGTTAATTAGCCGATTAGTTGGAACCTGGTTCGGTGAACTGGGAATTTGATTAGGTTACATTGGAAATTTGACTAAGTGATCTTCATGAAAGTTGTAGGACTTCTTCTTATCTTCGAAATGGTATAAGTTTCACACCAATCCGATAAGCGTAGCCTCAGATGTGTTCTTACCGCAAAAACCCGTCAAATCTGTCTTTTGTAAACTTCATTTCTGCATTTGTTATTAGTTGATTTATGTCCTTGTATTGTCTTGAGCCTATGGAACGGCTATTGAAATGCATTTGTGTTGTGTATAGACTTGGGCTTGAATGAGAAAAATAATGAAGCCAATATGGCTGGAAAATTAGGTAAACACAAAGGGCATGCTGCCCAAATTTACGCTCAAAGACTATAGAAATTGTGAGAACCCATAAAAATCCTAATCTTTTCCGAGGGTTTTATTTCCTTTAATGGCATGTTTTCTGCGTTTTCTGGCTTAGAAAATTTTCCTGATGAATTTTTATGAGTAATTATAGTTTTTAGATGATTTTCCTAGCATTGGGTAGTTTTTGAAAAATTAAGAATATATATTGGACGTGGGACCCACTAGTGCGAAAAGTTCGGAAAAATTCGGCCAATTAGGTTAAATTCCGGATACTGTGTAAAATTTATCGGGTGTTAAGAGATAAGTAGAGTGTGTGAAATGATTGATGTGAGAGAGAAAAGAAAGGATAGGAATGCATTAATGAGGTGCCAAGTGTCATGGTATCATTGGATAGGATTTAAGAGTTACTATTCCAATTTTTGACTTTTTTGACCAAAAGGTTAAATATCTAAAAAAATTGCTCAAAATTCACTCATTTTTACTTCTCCATGGCCGGCCCTCTCAAGCTCAAAGAAGGAAGAAACTTCATCAATTTTCAAGCTTCCATTTGGTTCAATCTTCCAAAAACAAATACCTAAACTAGATGTCACTCCATAAAATTCCTCCCTTGGGTGCTAGTAAGTAGTTTAGTGAAGTTTGTTTGAAGATTTAAGGTGTCCAACATCTTCCTCTCTCTTGATTACTTGGTAAGTGGTATATGAACACCCTCCTATATTTAATGATGTTGAATTTATGCCTAATGGTGGCTTAAGTGAGGGATTATGTGTTTTATTTCTTGATTTGAAGTGAATTGGTTGAGTTTTTTTATTTTTTGAGGAATTTTCTGGTTTCATATGTTCTTGATGGTGTGGTTGTTTTTGATGGTTGGTAATAAGGGGCTTTGACTCTAGTAGGTGTGAATTGTTGATAAATGCAATCAATTTTGGATTTGGATTGAATTGAGAAATGTTAGGGTTTCAAAACCCCCAATTCTGTCCGGTTTTGGAACATAGGTTTAGAGGCCGAATTGGCCTTTGATCAAAACATGAAAGTTGTAGGTATTGATGAGTTTGAAGGGCCTACAAAATTTCAGGGCATTTGGAGTAGTGTAGAGTGAGTTATGCCGTTTTTACTGTTGCTGTTCTGGGTGATCAGAATGTACGAACTGTGATTGTAATCGTCTGTTTTGACTGGAATTAGTTTGGATTTTGTTGTTGGTGTCTTCTGATGAAATGTAGCTTGATATCTTAGCTATCATATTCCTTTGGAATCAATGCATTTGGACCTGTATTGACTGAATTGGACTGATTACAGTTTTGTGTGATTTGGGAACCTGCAATTACGGTTCTGGCTTGGTTTTCTGCATTTTTGACCTAGTTGTGCTAGGATTTGGACTGAGTGGCCTTCTACATTGTTGTAGCCCTGTCTTTTATCTTCGAGATGGTGGGTCTTACGCCCTCATCCGATAAGTGTAGCGTATTTTGTGCCATTACCGCATTAGGAGGCGAAAACTGTTTTTGTTGTTGGATCAAATGAGTTCCATTTGCTGAAATTTTTGGTTTGCTATTATGCTTGTTTATGCATATGAAACCCTATTGGGTCATAATTGGCTTGGCTTTGTGACTCGTTATCGAGTCTCATTGCATTTGTTTACGTGTTCTAGGGCGTGACGGTGGTTCACGACATTCTCCTGACGGAAGTGCATGAAATAGCACTGAATTGATTGGTGAGTATACTACTCACTTAAATGTTACAATGTGGCTTTGGTATATGTGAATTTGATGCCTTGACGGCTAATATGGCTATTGAAAATGATTGAGGTGAGGGTGTACTTGACCGCTCTCACCCCCTTGTGATTCCATTCAGGACTGTTTACCGTTTTACTGAAATACTGCACTTGCTATATGAGATATTGAATTCCATTCATGGAAAACTGATTTGGTGTCGTTTGGACGAATGTCCAACGGCCTTACTGTATTACTGAGCTCAACCCCGTAGGTAGTCAATTGGATCGAGCCGGCGAGGGCTTGGTCGTGACTATTGACGTGCCACGGGGACTGTACTGGGGAATCTTGTAGTAATGAGACTCTTGGTTCCGGTATACTCGAGTATTACCAAAATGACTGATTGGAGTGCGGGCCCGGTTGGGGTATGTTTGGTGGAAGGAATGGGAGTGAAGTGGGTTCTACGGTTGGTACTCATAAACGTTGACGGAGAGTCAATGAGATTGGATCAAGAATATAAGCGTGGAAATGGGCTCTTGAGAGCCGTCCGTATCCTTTTACCGATTTGTTTTGTTTCTCATTTGAATACTTGAAATGAACAATTATGCTTAAGTGATCTTTGTTGCTTATGTGATAGTTGCTCACTGGGCTTTAGCTCATTCCGTTCCATTTGTTTTCCTTACAGGAAAATGATTATTTTTGGAAGATCATACTTGTTGGTTGCCAAATTGAGCCATGTATATGCCTATTTTGAATCGCTCTTGCATGAAACCCTAATGTGTATGGGGTTCATCTTTTGATTGGCAAACCAAACAGGTGTATTCATGATAAATAGCTTTTGACATGCCAATGTGGTTGTAAATATTGGATTTTAGTGTATATATGCTTGGTTGATGTTTGGTTGACTTTCGGAACGAATCGGCTTGCAAACGGCAAAAGAAAAAAATTTGACGGAAAGGCACTGGACTGAATCCGGCCAGGAATCCGGCCAGTTTTGAATCTGTGAACTTGCTCACTGGACAGTATCCGGCCAAGAATCCGGCCGCTAATCCGGCCAGATTCCGGCCGGATTCTGCTGTCCAGGCTACTTTCGTTTTTTTTTTTATTATTTCATTATTGAACTTGTGCTTGTCCGAGCGGCCGCTTTTATTTTCCCGAAACGTTTCTCGATCGCGTTAACTGCCCGTAGTCCTGCGAGAGCTGGGCAGGCAGTCCGCTAACCCCTTTTGGTTCGCCATTAGGGTAAGTGCGGCGGTACAGAATTAGTCTTGCACAAACATGAAAGTTGTATAGAATGATATTTTATAGATTGCCTACAAAACTTTCAGCTCAATCGGAGCAACGTATCCTGTGAAAAACCGAAATATCCCTGCGTGCCCTGTTCCCATCCCAACAATGCTAATCACTTTGTAATGTTTTTTGCACCAGGACATACTACTGATATTGGTGTTATGTCTTTTAAGACATATAGCTTGATATCTTATGTCTTTCAATGCTTGGAAATCATCTTGAATGGATTGTATGTTCTGAGATATGATTGAATGAATCAGGATCTAGTTGAACTGGAACTGAAAATCTGGGTTGGTTTAGTAATTTGACCAGATACATTCAACTGACTGATGAGCCGCTTCTTCAACATTGTATCCCTTCTCTTAGCTTCAATATGGGACATGCACCTCAATCGACTAGTTAGCTTCAGTTGTGTATTAGTTCCGCAAGCAACAGCAAATCTGCCTTTGTTTTTCAACCTAAACGTCATTTCCGCACATGTCTAGCTGATTCGGTAATCATTATACATTGAGCCTATTGAGTGGCTATTTTATTGTGTGTAATGTTGGATTGATGAAGAAAAATAATTGAAGCCATAAATGGCGGGAATAGTAAATACAAAGGCGTGCTGCCCACAATTTTTGTCGAGGCTAAGTTTCTACTGAACTGTATATTTTCGTTTGCACATACTCATGACCGTTTTCATCTTATAACATGATTCTTCTTCAATGGAAACTCCAAATGTTACTTACTCTGACCCAAATAAAAAGGAGTGGTTTAGGATTTTCTTGGGTATTTTGTCCTCCCTTTTACATGAATTTCATTAAGACATTTAGTCTATAATATCTACTTGAATATGAGATGATTTTGAACCACATAAACAATCCCGAAAACAATATTTCTTAGTCTATATAGTTGGATTCCGACATGTCTTTGGTTCAAGCGTTTTCCGTTGGAAATTTTATAACCCTTTTTGTTTGGTTTTGCGTTTAGTTTATGAAACCCTAGCTATTTCCGTCCACCGGTCCAAATGCCCTCGTTTTACTTTAAAGTCATTTCTATACATTTTATTCATCAATTGTTGGATTTCTTCGATTTCACCTAATTGTTTGTGCTAGATAGACTGTAATATTCTTTCTCATTTACCCTTTGGTTTTCTCGGTGACTGAGGTAATATCCGGAAAGATATTTGCACGTTGTTTTGCGTAAATAGGTGAGTGTTCCTTGTTTGCTATATTTTTCTTGACTTCATGACTTGTGTTCTTGTTTGATGATGTGTTAAGTGCTTTCAAGGATTTCCAAAATGAGTTTTCTAGGCGAGCGAGCGTGTGCTTTACCGCGCTTGACCTAAATGAAACGTGAAATTTTCAATGATTTAATGATTGCTACATTAGTTGCGCATGATGTAAGCCTTTTGGCTGAACTGTGCCCTGCCCTTCGTTACCGATCGACTCGAGCCAGAAGCGGACTCGGTCGGGCGATATGGTGACCCTGGGTGAATTTGGTATACTCGAGTATTACCTTGTAGTCTGGTGGAGCCTGGCCAATTTCCAGGAGGGGGTGAACGAAACGAAAGAACGAACGAGGGTTTTATTTACCAAAAATGCATTTTATTTAATTGACCGGAGGAATAAGGGGAATGACAGGAGAACGAACGAACGAACGAATATATGGCTCCCTGTGTCCCCGTATCCTTTTAATGAATGTGTTTATCGCTTTCTTTTGTATTTGTATTTTGAATTATTGGTTATATGTAATGAATGCATTGAACTTCTTGTTGCCTATGTGTTCGGAACCTCACTGAGCTTTTAGCTCATTCCTTTAGTTTTGTTTTCCTTAACAGGGGACGGCGAGCAAGGATGAGAGCTCAGTAGAGTCTAGCTTAGACTGGTTTCTTTGGTTTTGTAATGGTTCTCGCCCTAGTACTCGGCACGGGCTAGATGTATGGTGAATTGAGAACCTTTGTATATTCGATGTTTGTACTCCCTTTTGAGAAAGCAATGTATATGAATTCTGCTTTAAGTTTTGGATCATTGTTATGTTTAGTCTTGTGGGTTTATTCTGGTTTCGATTGAGGATTGATGTGGACGACTGAGTCCCGGCGAGAGTTGGGCAGGCGGTCCGCCGAACCCTTTGGTACGCCTTAGGGGGAGGTGGGGCTGTCACAGTTGGTATCAGAGCCTGCTTCGCATGGTCTCTGCGCGGAGTGAGCTTGGGCTAAGTGATGAATAAGTATGAAGGACTAAGTGCTCGTTCGAGCATAAGCTATGAACCCTGAAGTGTTATTGGTCTTAAATCTTTCTCATAGTATCTGAGGACCATAGATAGGTACGTCAGGTAGGAATTTCGAATGTAGATAGTTTACTCTTGGGACTGGCCAGCTCGAGATGTGAATTGTCTTATTTCGGATTCTTGTGCCCGAGTACTCTAGAGATTTGTATTTTGGGAACATGAACAGGCTTTGTTTGGCCAGAATGAGTACAAGAGGTCAATGGATGTGGATAGTGTGGATAGAAAATGACGTGAGAGACCGGACAGGGTTTTTAACTGAGACCAGGACGATATCGCCTTTTCTTTTCATTTGCCTTATATCGTTATGACATGACATTAGTTGGTGTATTTGAGTATATATACGAATATCTGTCTAATTTGATATGTATGTGTGTACTTGGCTATCTGTTTTCTTGATATGTGGTGTGTTATGCGTGTATATGTCTATTTTTGTATCCGGTGTGCTAGAATTTAGTTAATCTAGTCAACTCACTGCGTTTATTCACTACATTACCTTTTGGGGAAAAGAAAATTTCTAGGACGAAATTTTTTGAAGGAGGGGAGATTGTGATACCCCGAAAATTTGGAGGTTGTTTGTAAAGAAAATACTAAAGTGTATTTCTTTGGGTTTGATTTAAAACCTTATTTTGTTTTAAAAGACTAGAAACCCTAAAATTTTAATCAAAAACCCTAATTTACTTGTGACTAACCGGTTTTCTTAAATCACTCATATTTTAATTGAAACCCTAATTTTAATCACTGGAATTGTAAAATTCCTCACGTTTTTCTTAAAAATGCCTTTCATTTGGAAATTATTCATTTATTATGGCCCTAATACCCAATCATTCCTCAATAGGTGCAAATGAACCTAGGAAGTAGGGTTTCACTTTTCGTTTCCAAGTTAAGAGCGAATTAGGATTTCATGTTTTCCCGTAGTATGATTATTCGTTACGGAGTGAGGATCAAATTTGATTGGTAAAAGTGACTTTTGGATGAGGGAAAACTATATGACTAGAAGTGATAATAATAAGTTAGTGATTATAAGCTGAAAACCCTAGTATAAGCGATTTAAGAGAAATCGCGTCAAACCGACAGGTATCGATCACTACCGATTGAACCCACCACTTGACCACCACTTCCTTACCACCACATACCCCTGATATTTTTGCAAAATATGCCCCCCTCATACTCATCCATATGGCCAAAAATTTGTGGCCAAAAATGCAAGGGAAAGAAAGAGAAATTTGCATGGCTTTGGTGGTCACAAGTGTCACCACCCTATGGCTCTTTGATTAATTGTTTTTCCTTGTTCTTTTATCCTTCATTTCAGCTTATTTTCCTTCATTCTTTCTGTCTTTTGGCCGAGCAAGGGAGAGAGAGAGAGCAAGGGTGAAAAAAACCTTTACTCCATCTTGATTTACACCATTTGAGTGAAAGAAACAAGATTCTAAACCGATTAACTTGTGAGTTGTGAACTTGGGAAGCTAAGGGAACCAAAAATTTCAAGAGGAGGTGAAGTATTACTCTTGCAAGCCCTTTTGTTGAGGTATAAGGTCTGACCATGGCTTTGGTTCTTTTATTTTGTTTAAGTTGTTATACAACTCATGTTTTGGTTAGATTAGTAGCTATACAAGTTGTTGTGATGATTTTGGGGTGATGTATGTAAGCTAGGGTGTGACTAATTTCCTTCTTATACTTGTTGTAGGAGTGGTATATGATGTATATAGGCTTGTATAAGAGGTTGTGGTAGTGATTGAATCAAGAAAATGAAGAGATTGCCCTTGAAATCCCAAAATTCCAGATTTCTGGAATTGTATGCTTCAGTTCTGTCCGGTTTCAGTGCCCTATGTTAGGGGCCAAATTAGTCTTGGCACAAAACATGAAAGTTGTATAGAATGATATTTTATAGATGCCTACAAACTTTCAGCTCAATCGGAGCCGCGTATCCTGTGAAAGGACCGAAAATATCCCTGCTGCCCTGTTTCCATCCCAACATGCTAATCAGCTTTTGTAATTTATTGTTTTGACCAGGAATACTACTGATTTGGTTGTTGATGTCTTTTTAAGACATATATCCTTGTATCTTAGCTTTCAAATGGCTTTGGAATCACTTGAATTGGAGTTGTATGTGCTGAGATATGATTGAATGAATCAGGACTGCTAGTTGAACTGTGAACTGGAAAATATGGGGTTGTTTTAGTAAATTTGACCCGGATACATTGCAAACTGGACTGAGTGGCCTTCTTCAACATTGTATCCCTTTCTCTTAGCTTCGAAACGGTGTACATTGCACCTCAATCTGACAAGTTTAGCTTCAGTTGTGTTAGTTCCGCTAAGCAACAGCAAATCTGCCTTTTGTTTTCCAACCTAAACGTCATTTCCGCACATGTCCTCGCTTGATTTGGTAATCATATGACATTGAGCCTATTGAGTGGCTATTTATATCGTGTGTAATGTTGGGATTGATTGAGGAAAATAATGAAGCCATAAATGGCTGGGAAATAGGTAAATACAAAGGGCGTGCTGCCCAAATTTTTGCTCGAGGGCTAAGTTTCTACTTGAACTTGTATATTTTCGTTTGGCACATACTATGACCGTTTTTCCATCTTATAACATGATCCTTCTTCAATTGGAAACTCCAAATGTTTACTTACTCTTACCCAAATAAAAAGGAGTGGTTTAGGATTTTCTTGGGTATTTTGTCCTCCCTTTTACATGAATTTCATTAAGACATTTAGTCTATAATATCTACTTGAATATGAGATGATTTTGAACCACATAAACAATCCCGAAAACAATATTTCTTAGTCTATATAGTTGGATTCCGACATGTCTTTGGTTCAAGTGTTTTCCGTTGGAAATTTTATACCCCTTTTTGTTTGGTTTTGCGTTTAGTTTATGAAACCCTAGCTATTTCCGTCCACCGGTCCAAATGCCTCGTTTCACTTTAAAGTCATTTCTATACATTTTATTCATCAATTGTTGGGTTTCTTCGATTTCACCTAATTGTTTGTGCTAGATAGACTGTAATATTCTTTCTCATTTATTCTTAGGTTTTCTCGGTGATTGAGGTAATATCCGGAAGGATATTTGCCAATTGTTTTGCGTAAATAGGTGAGTGTTTCTTGTTTGCTATATTTTTCTTGACTTCATGACTTGTGTTCTTGTTT